>NC_048218.1:11730580-11864596 GCF_002007445.2 Ailuropoda melanoleuca
TTTTATTATTTATTCGACAGAGATAGAGACAGCCAGCGAGAGAGGGAACACAAGCAGGGGGAGTGGGAGAGGAAGAAGCAGGCTCATAGCAGAGGAGCCTGGCGTGGGGCTCGATCCCATAACGCCAGGATCACGCCCTGAGCCGAAGGCAGACGCTTAACCGCTGTGCCACCCAGGTGCCCCTCCCTGGCAGTTTTCTGTGGCTCTTCTGAAAGTCAGAGCAGCAGTGGCCGAATCCCAGCCTCTGTCTCAGAACAGAGAGATCGCATTCAGCTCTCCACTGAGCTCTCTTGGCCTCTTTAACTCTGTTTCTGTTGGTGCTGCTAAAAACCTTGCAGCCGGTGTCCCAGCCCTCGCCTTCAGGGCCAGCACTCTGTGTCCTTTGTGCTTCTAACACCGCCAGCCTCCCCCGGTACCCACGCGCGCTCCCCACATCCCTATTTCAGTGTGGTTCGTTCAGGCTCTGGAGCACCTGTTTTCAGTCTGGTCGCAAGCGCATTCCCAGACTCACTGTCTCAGTCTGCTTTCACGCGGGTGCCAGTCCGCGAGTCCAGGCGGCTTCCCAGTGCAGGTGGCTGCTGCTTCCCGGCGCCCCAGTGCATGGGCTCCCTCCCCCTTCCGTTTATCTTCCAATATCTTCCAATATTCACGGCTCCCCGCTTCGTACCTCAATACTCAGTGCTGGAGATGTTCATTTTTAGAGATCCAGATATGTCTTTCTGCATCTCAGGCTGATTTCATGGGTTTTCAGGATGGTCTGGTAGATAACCAGCTCGACTCGGGACCAGCTGAAAAAGGGTCCCCTACTCCTCCTCCATCTTTTCTTCTCCCCCAAAAGGAAGGTTTTTAAAACTTAAGATTATATGACTACAAATAGAGAGCAATTAAAATGACAAGATGGGGGCTAAGGCCAGAGAGGAGACTAAATGAGATACAAAAGCAAATATTTTTGCAAAATCTTATCTATCGAAAATAAGTAAACGTCTCAAATGTTATGTTTCCCATTTTTAGACTATTCCACCCCGTGCTGGAGTGATCAGTGCCCCACAGAGCCATGCTCGGGCATCTGCTGGAAGACTGACCCCTGAAAGCCAAAGCAGACCATCAGAAGTAGTGAAAGGTAGACCCTGTATTGGAAATACCAGTTTTGTTCTGAATTTTTTCACGTGTCCTTTTCCCCCTCCTCTCACCTTCCACAATGTGCTCAAGTAGGGCCAGCCTTCCTTCTTGCCGCAAGAAATGAGGCTGCTTGGTGCGGGCGCGGGGAGGGGGGGACTAGAATCTCCCGAGACTTCGCTGAAGGAAGAACAGAATATGGTTTTCTAGAAAATACCTAACACCTGAAAATTCATCGTTTAGGGTCAGTTCTTCTTCCTGAACCACTGAAGCCTCAGGCCGCCCTCCCCATGCAGCCTTCTCTGCCGCCGCCCGCTCAGAAGATGCAGGAGCCTCTGGTCCCTGTGGCAGCGCCTTTGCCTCAGTCCACCCCCCTGCCGAATTTGGAAACCCCGCCTCAGCCACCCCCTCGGAGCAGGTCATCCCACAGCTTGCCTTCAGAGCCTTCGTCGCAACCGCAAGTAAGTCCCGCTGATGACCGAGATGGCGCTCCGATACCTTCGGTGTAGCCTTTGAACAGACTGACCTTAATCAACCCTTTGCTGAGATCAGGGCTTCTCAGAGGGCGAGCTTAAAATCGGGTTCTTGAGGGAATTTCCAAGTGGCTCCCAGCCGGTTTTATCTTGTTAACGTTTAAAGCATTTGTGACTTTTTCATTTTTTAAATGCACGTTTTACTTTAGGATAGTTAATATATTAAGATGAACAGTCGTGTATTTTTCTTGGTGTTCACAACTAATGTATTAGTTTTGGCTTTCACTTTGTGGAGAGAGATGCCTTACCATTTGCAGTATGGTTAATTTCCGGTAAACAGAGAATAATCCTTTTGTTCCTCCAGCTGCGAGCAGTAGTTCTTTTCTGTGGTGGAGCTGGCCCTGGGGTCCTCAGGTATTTCCGTGTCAGTCGTGGGTCCAGTTTAGATGTTTCGGCTGTGCAGCAATGTGCTTATTGACCAAGTAGAAACCATCAAAAGAATAAGGTCACCTCATTAGTGTTGCACAGAAAGCAGTGCCATTACCTTAGTGGGTGAAAATCATAGGATCACAAGGACTTTTGCTATGCCAGTGTGGCCTCACATTGGAGAGACATCTGGCGTGTATATACAGAGTTATTTTTATACAGGGATAATCATGCAAGTTAGATTGTTTTATTTTATTTGGATGTGGTTTTACTTCGTTTTGTTATATACATTCCAGTAAAATTGTTAAAATAAAATTCATGTTTAGTAAGGACATTTTTTTTGTCCAGCCTTACAGTTTATTTTATTCTAAAATTTTAACTTGAAAATGCCATCAAGGCCAAAGAAATATGTAAGGTTTTATAAGTCTGTTTTTAAACTTTGTAAAGATCTAAAATACACAAATATTACACATTGGCAATGCCCCTTAAGCACATTTACAAATAATAGTTTATATCTATTTTTATAGATCTCCTGGATGTCCAGCTAGTAGGCAGAAGTTAACAGCTTCTTATGCTTCTATATGGTGAAAACAGATATTAAAGTAAATATGAGTCTAAAATGAATATTGTTAGCACTTAGCATTTTCTCAGACAATTGGTCACATTTGTAAAAACTGAAGAAATATATATAACTGAGAGAAATAAAATGTTCTCTTAAGCTGATCACTCTCATAAAGTATTCTACATTTTTTAGTTCAGAAAATTGAGGATGTCGGTGATATATAGAAAATTGTAGAAATCCTTCAAACAATCAATGTCCACTATTCTTTTCTCTCTGCCAATCCACTTTTAGTGAGTCCTGAATTTTTCTTCTCGTTTTCTTGTAATGTGTACTATTGTTTTTGTTTTTCTTTGGTTTGGTTTTTTTTACATCATTGGAGGGTGGGTTGCCTGGATGACTCAGTCGGTTGGGCACCTGACTTTTGATTTTGGCTTGGATCATGATCTCAGGTTCTTGGGATGCAGACCCATGTCAGGTTCTGTGCTCATTGGGGAGGCAGGCTGCTTGAGGTTCTCTCCCTCTCCTTCCCCCGTGTCCACACACATGCACACCCTCTCTCTTTCTCTTTCAAATAAATCTTTAAAAAAAAATTTTTTTAACTTTATTGGAATGGCCAAAGGAATGCTGAATAAAATATTTTTAAATGTAATTGGAGGGCAAAAAACTTTTAAACTAGCCGTCTTAGAGCTTTCTACTACTGTTTTAAGAGAGAAAGTGAGCATCTATTTCATAGTAAAAGTGAACCTTAATTCCTAAGTCTGTAATGGTGAAGTATTCTTAGACTAGTATGAACATAGATACAGTACTCTGAAAAACTTGAGAAAGAGCAAACTGTCCATTAAGATTGCAGTTTTCAGTAGAAAATAATAACACAAAAGTCCCATAGGACAAATATTCCCATGACTACCACATTATCATTTTCTTAGGTCATTTTCCATGGTTTTGTTTCTGTTTTTCATCGGAATGGGTGTGGTGATTTGGTGGCAGACAACATGTGCTTCGTGTGTGGCCTGGTGAAGAATGTTCTTCTCGAATCTTGTATTATCCACTTCATTGAAACTACCGAAGATGTTTGTTTTAAATTCTAAATATTCTTTTCACCTCAGTTATTGATATCAGATTCCTCCAAACATCACACACACACACACACACACACACACACACACACACACACACTTTTCTTTCTTGGGGGAGCGGGCATCTTATTTGTGTGCAGACTCTCTTTGGAAAGGATCACAGAGTGGTTGACGGTTTCCCGTCAGAGAGTGCTAGGGGTATGGAAGGAAGGGAGGCATTTTACCTTCTCGTACGTCTTGAATTTTGGACCATAAAAATAATTCCTATTCAAAAAATAATAAATATCTAAAATTTGAAAATCTCCCAGAGCTATAGGTTGAAAAGGATAAGAATTTGAAATATGATATATTTGATATTTTGGTGTATATGAAATAGTCTTTTAATTGAACACTTAGTAATTTTTACAAGTCTCTATTATTAATTCTGCCCAAAAATCTACAAGGCATTTAAAACATAAAAGCATATATGGCCCAGCTTTACTTTTTATTATTATTTAAATGGTCTTTGACTCTATAATTCTCTATGGAAAGCATTCATCCAATTCAAATGATTATATAACATGTACAAAATGTTGAAATGCCTCCCTTCTCTGCCTGACGTCTGGCATCTTAGTTATATGATTGTCATCTAAGGACCCGAAGTTAGGAAATTCAACAGGAGATAAAGAAACAGCCTCACTGCTTTACCATTGTCATAAGAGCTGACAGGAAGGGAAGAGACCACATAGAAAATCTCAGCATTCTGGATCTATTCAATAGCTTCTACCTTCTATCACTGCCAGAGCTGAGACACGTAACCCCGACATCATTGAGAAAGTATTTGTTTAAATTCAGGAGTCTCGTGTTTAGTAGGCAGGAAACTGTTCGTGCTTAATATACTTCAGAGTGGTGACTTCCTCAATTGTTAAAATGAGTTTTGGTATTTTAAAATAAGGTAAGCTTTAGATATTGGAGAAGAGTTGCTCGGGACTGTTTTTGAGACTACTGTGTTAAAAAAAAATACTGCTGTGTTATGGAAAGATTTCATTTTTAAACAACAAAAATAGGGTCCAGTTTCTTATTTTTTTGTACCTTACAACTAGTAAATTCTGAAGTGAATTAATGATAGTGTCATCCTTCTGAAAATTTGCATAATGTAGAGTATGCCTGGATCCTGATCATTTTGTTAAAGTAAATTCTGATTTGCAGGTATTTGCAGGTAGTAACTTTGCAAAGTGGTGCCATTTTCTGCATTTTCTCTAATGGTGATAACCCCACAGGCTATCTTGTGGCTGTTGTCCTACTCTTCTTGGGCCGCCATAACAAAATACCATAAACCAGGTGGCTTAAACAATGGAAATGTGTGTTCTCACAGTTCTGGAGGCTTGAAGTCTGAGATGAGGTTGCCAACACAGTTGAGTTCTGGGGAGGGTATGGCTTCCTTCTCAGTGTGTGCTCACATGACCTTTCCTCCGGGCTTCTGGTCAGGGAGAGAGCAAGCTCTCAGACATGGGCTTTCCTGAGGGCACAAATCCCTCATGAGGCCCCACCCTCCTGGCCTCATCCAACCCCAGTGCCCCCCAGAGGCCCCACCTCCAAATACCAACACATTGAGAGTTCAGGCTTCACCATCTGAATTTGACAGAGGTGGGGACACAAACATTCAGTCCATAACAGACGGCTTGAAATATCTTAGAGCTCCCAAAACCTATGTGGAATACTATTTTTGTAGTGACAAAACTTTGAAGTAGCTAGTCATCAGCTTCTGACAAAATTAAAGTTTGAGCCTTAATTTAACATTACATTTTTTATTCAAAATTACAAAAGAAATTGGAGTCGCCTCGAAGCGTGCTGTGAGATGCACATGCCGCCACCCTCGGGTTCTGCACATAATATAGAAGTAAAAGCATTTTGAAGACTGAATTGTTAGGGTTGCTGGTTGGTCTCAGATTGTCCTCCTAACTCTTTCCTTTGATGTCTGTGTTCCCTTTCTCAAAGCAGGAGCAACCATCAGGGTAACAGGTATCGGAATCTTTCTCAATCTTATCTGTGCTTTTCATCTGTCTTAGCACATTAGATGTATGAATCTTTCGCTTCATACATCTAAAGTTTCACCCATTTTTAAAACCACCTGTCCACATTAATAAATTATATTATCATACCATAAACCTGCTTTTTTTTCCTTAGTATTTCAAGTTTTTAGGAACCATTTTAGTTGTTCTTGTTAATGCTTTACCATTTTTTTGCTTTGTTTTTTACGAAAATTAACAAAACTAAAAAGTGTAACTTCAAGAAGGTAAGCTTTAGGTATTGGAAAGTCTGTTTGGCAAGACCAAACTGGGTCTTGGTTTTAATGATGACATAATTACATAAATAGAAAATTCAACTTTTTTCCTTAGGTTTCTTTTGGGAATTTTTTTTTTCAAAGAATTTTAGTAACAAGATTATTTTTGGTAAGGAAGAACTGATGATTTAGAAAGATAAAAGTTAATATTATAACAGGATTATTTAAAGGTCCCTCCAACACCTTTCTCTGTAAAGGTATCACCATTTTTAAAATGTTAATTCATCACAAATCCTGCTTAGATTATAAATTAATTCTAATACAGTGAATGGTGTTGTGGCTCTCATTGTAATTTCAAGTCTAATTGGGTAAAATGATCTTGCTTCTATCAAATTGCCTTTGAGGTATTTTGAAAACAAATTTTTTTATATGAAAGTAAAGATATTTAAACATAGAGCATTCATTTGCCAAGGGCCTGCTATTCTAAGCTGTGCAGAGCATAAAATTCTCCTTTCCTATAATGTCTGTGTTGTGGACTGTTCCATCTGCCATGGGAGAATTGGGTCCTAGACCCAATAAGTTACTCCCATTTTGTTGTATTAATCATAAATAATACAGAGATTATTAGTAATGTAGGGTTAATTGTAATTTTTTATGTCTATAATTTGTCTGTTAAGCAGATTTCCATATATAAATCTGCCTACCTTTAATACACTTAGAATGCAGTTTTGAATCTGCTAAATGTTTGCTTTTGTACAAATTTATTGTCATATCAAGTTGAAGAAAAATATACTTGTTTATTCAATTATAAAGTATGTTCTAGGACAAATGAATAAAACAATCAGATACTTGAAAGTTACTCACTTAATGAAATTATCTACCATTTCCTTGTACAAATGAACAGCCTTCCCTGTTGTTAGAGTAGCAAGTTACTGTTTCATAATATGCAGTTATGGGTTTTTTTGGCGGGGGGGGGGAAACTGCTGTTCTTTTTTTCAACATAGTTCATGAACATTTAGTTATTTTGATTTCACAACTACCTGAATTCATTTTGCATAGTGCTTCATTTTGTTACATTGCAGGTCTTGAGCTAAAATTCTCCCTCCCCTGCCCTTTCCAACCAAAAGTTTGTCTTTTCTTTAAATTTGGCATCAATATCCCAGTCACGTATTTAGTTTCAATAATTGTGTACAGTTGCTATTTTTTTTTAATTAAGATGAAGTATCTGATGAGCTAATTTGCTAATAAGGCCAGGGTTCTCCTTCCCATAAGAAAGGTTGGCTTTGCTTAGGCCCATAGCCACGCTCCACTTCCTCTGGCTTCTTCGTGAACTAGGCACAAAGTGCACACTTGTTATGACCACGAAGTAATTTGGAAGACCTCTCCTACCAGTTCACAGCCAATTCTGTCACATAGAAAGGGCTGCGTACCACTCATCTCGGTTTTACAATACACCAAATAAAAAATGGGATTTCCCCCCCCCCCGCTTTTAAACAATCATTGTATATGATTATTAATAAGGATGTCTGTTTTGGAACGTTTGTTAAAAGATGAAGAAGGTCAACTACGGAATATTGTCACATTATTCACAGAGTTCGGTCTACCAAGGAGAACTTAAAAGGCAAAGAATGCTTTGAAAATTCATTTTTCCAAATAGAAAAGATGCATTGTCTTTAACTTATGAATACAAATATACTAATAAAATCAATTTTCATTCATAAAGTTGAATTTCCATAGTAACATTAACTTTAAATAAAAATATATTTAAAAGAACAATGAAACCACATCATCATCATAGACGGGTGTTGGAAGTCTAATATATAGATTTAGCATAAGTTCTGAATATGGGTTTCTTAAGTTTATGCTAACATTTGATAGAACAGGGCATGAACAAAAGTCATTTGCTAATAATTCTGTACAATTTTCCATCTTACCATATTAGAAATTGCATGAATGAAATGGGTTCTTTTTAAATTCTTTGGGATTTAAAAAAAATGTATCTAACAAAAGGGTTTATTTAGTAGGGGGTTTTTAAAGAATAAGGTTTTAGTTGTTTTATCTTACTTAAATCACTGGAACCAAACTATATAAAGCTATTTTTACTTTGAAACTTGTATACTTGCCCCCCAAAATGAAGAATAATTGAGACAGGAAGGAAAGGGGGGTTATTAAAAATATATATTACCTTTTTTTCAGGTAAAAACAAATGGAGTCTCTGCTGTCAGACTGGAATCGCCATTAAAGAGTGACCCATTTGAAGATTTGTCATTTAATCTGCTTGCTGTATCAAAGGCTCAGTTATCTGTTCAAACATCGTCTGTTCTAACTCCAAACCCAAAGGGGTTGATTCAGTTGCCTTCTGCAACACAAAGTAACATGAATACTTTGAGTTCTGTAAGTTGCATGCCTCCAATTCCAGCCCGGAGTAAATCCCAGGAAAATATGCGATGTTCTCCAAACCCATTTGTTACTAGCTTGACCAGCACAAATCCTTTTACAGACAGGACTGCTGCTCCTGGAAACCCATTTAGAGCCGAGTCTCAAGAATCAGAGGCAACTTCATGTCTCTCCAAAGAAGAGCCTGTTGCTGACAGTCCTTTCCCCTCTCTGAAGCCTCTTGGTCATAACAGTAGCAAGCCTGCATCTTCATTTGATGGTTTTAAGGACAGTTTTGATCTGCAGGGCCAGTCTATGGCAAAAATCAGCAACCCAAAAGGATGGGTAACCTTCGAGGAAGAAGAGGACTTTGGTGTGAAAGGGAAGTCAAAGTCAGCTTGTCCAGGCTTACTGGATCATCAGCCGAGTTCACTTTCTGGCTCCAGTATGGCCTTTGATGATGACTGGAATAAAGGTACAAATGTTCCTCTCTATGTATTGCCATCAAGAAGACCACCTCCACCTCCTGTCACTCTGCTCCCACCTGGCACCACCCCTTCTGTAGCTCCTTTCACAACCTTGGCATCTAAGGCATCACCCACACTAGACTTTACAGAAAGATAAGGTTATGCAATAGAAAACAATTGTTTTTATTTGTTTGTTTGTTTGTTTGTTTGGGCAGGTTAGAGCCAAATGAATTGGGCATTAGTTATTCATTATGTGCAATAAGTAATTGTTAAGTGCACTGATGTTGTCATGAAATACCACTATTTAATGTGTACAAAGTTGGAATATGTGTATATTGGAAATAAGGAAAAAAATCCTTCTCATTATTAACTGGAGTTTGGTGTGTTTCTGTTTGGATAAGTAAGAGAGAGTAGTAGCCATAAACAGTGCTCAAAACTTTAGAAAATAGTCCTTATTCAGAAATTCTTTGTCAGTCTTCTCTGAAGAATCTCAAAAAGCTGGAACAACTTTTAGCTGACATTACTGCCAGCTCTTTCATACTTGGTAACAATTGGCATTTCCAAGTGTTTACCAAAGAGCTATCAAAGTTATACTGAAACAATTTTGAAAGGCGTGGCTTTTAAAAAAAAATGTGTGTGTACACACTACACACATATACATATATATATACACTTAATAATTGCAAAACTCATAACTTAAATTCTAGGATATAACTCAGACCAAATTTTACCTGAAAGTTATAACAGTTAGCTTTTCAATATCTCGTTACCCAAAGGATGGCTATAAATGAAGTTTGGACATTTCATTAATTTTCTTTCCAAAACTAGAATCTCACTACAGAACCAGATTTTCCTACCATTCCATCCCCCTCCCCCAAACATACCCGTAACACACATCTCTGTTAACTTTGCACTCCAGCACCTCCATATGCTTTTCTCTGGGAGGAGGTTCTGGAGCTGGGAGCAGCCAATTTTGTGGATGGACACTCCAGCCCTTACAAAAAGCACTGTGGCCTTATCTGTCAGGAAGGCACATACCTCCAAGTTCAAGGAGAAGTATTAGAGCTAAGCATACTCCCCTCTCTCTGCACTAGGATGTATGTTGCCCATTTCCCTCCCACACTTTGTCTTTGCTGCTTTTGCTCTGGAACTTCGTTAGCAGGAAGGCTGCCATCCTCAGAATGCTTGGAATTGGGGATCTACTCAGTGTGTATGCTCTGTCCCCTTGAGAGGCTCCCCAATACATCCGTGATGCTGCTTACATTTTTAGAGGCCATCCCTCAAATCAGCTGTGGATTTTGTCTCCTGCACTGCCAATATGCAACTGATCCTGCTTTTATTAATTTTGTGAAGTTCACAGAATTTTTACACAATGTAGTATTTTGATATCATTCAGTAATCCCAAACAGAGAACTCCTTGGGCAATGGCTGTTTTGTTGTCAGTTTAAGTTAAAATCATCTCTACCCATTAAGACTTATATTAACGTTTCTTTTATATATAAGAGTTGTATGTGTCCACCTAAATTCCATTGTCCACATTTAACCTTTAGAGATGTGCATTGGGAGAATATCAGAAAATAGAGTTCATGGCTAAGATTACGTGAAATGGAAAAGCACAGCAAACTGCATTGCACTTAAATACGTAAAGCAAATCTAGTAGGAAAAAAGCACTTTTCTAAATGCTCAAATGTTATCAGAATACTATATTTATAGAAGTAATCCTCTTGTCTGTTAACAGCCCAGATTTGCTGTTAGAAATAACTCTTGGGAGTTTTACATTGTGCTTTTGGGGGGTTCTAATCATTTCAGCAGTAGTATATTTTAAACAGCAGTATTACTATAAGCATTGTGCTTCAGAATGTGAATTAACTTGTTGAAACTGTGGCTTTAACATCTATGTGATTAGTGTATATGGTATTTGCTCTCCATTAGCCGAAGAATTCATTGTCAACTTCACTAGTGCAAACTGCAGTTCTGTGAGCAATTTCAGTTTCCTATTGAATATTAAACTACTGTCTAAAATATACATATCGTGCAGCAGCTCAGCCTTTATCGGGAAAACTATATTTGGCAAGTTGCTGAAAGGGCACAGAGTTATGACAGTTAAAGGTATGCTGCAAATAACTAGCCATTATTCTGTGTTATTAAAATATTTACCAGTTCTGTTAAAAGCAGAGCAGAAATTAGACACTAAGGATCTCTTTGTGAATTCTTTGTTCTCTAGAGTAGATTGCTGTTTATATGTAAGAATTTTATTGCTTATGTGGCATACAATATTTATAACTATATACTTTATAGAAGTACAGTATTAACGTCAGTGGTATACCAACATTCTGTACATATCCTGTGAAATGTGCCGTCATATGAAATAAATATACCTGTCTTTACCATGTTGACTGCTTTGCTCAAGAGGGAAGAATTTTTCTCAGCCATTTTCCTTGAACTTTTCATATCCAAGTTTAATGACATTTGGGGATTAACTCGTATTGTCAAATAGGTATTTTAATTCAAGACCCTATTTCATCCGTTTGACTTCTCCTTATAACGCTCTAGAAGTAAGAAGACATTCTGAGAGTAACATCATCATTAAGAAGTCCATGCACTTATTCTGTAAGAGAGGCCCTCATTCAAAGTCTTGTTGGCTTGAAAATAACACTGAAGGAGGAATGATGATTTTCTAACCCACATCAAAAGAAGCAAGTGGGGGTAGGAGGGAAATAGGCCCAAGGACAGCCAGACATGAGACTGACCTAAGATAACCCAAAGTGCAAGGCCAAGGCTAGTAGTTCCTCTGAGTATTGACTTTTTTCAGTCCTGTATGATTGCTATTCAGAACAGTAAACTTGATTTTTTTTTTCAAGATTTTATTTATTTTAGAGAGAGCATGAGCACAGGGGGAGGAGCAGAGCGAGAGAGAGAACCTCAAGCAGATTCCTGAGTGCAGAGAGCCCATGATGGGACTTGATCTCAGGACTCTGAGATAATGACCTGAGCCGAAACCGAGAGATGATTGGATGCTTAACCAAGTGAGCCAACCAGGCACCCCTAACCTTGATTCTTAAATTCATTAACCTCTGACTAAGAAGTTACAGAGAATAATAGGCTTTTAAAGAAACTTTTGATTTTAAGATGACTGAGATATGTATACGCAGTTGTAAGAAATAATACATAGAGATCCCATGTACCCTTTATGCAGTCCCCCCTACCCAGTGGTAACATTTTATAAAACCATAGTGTAATACTACAACCAGGACCTTAACATTGATGCCAAACATTCCCATTACTGGGAAGATCCTTTGTGTTGCCCTTTTCCTGGCTGTCTTCCCATCCCATCTTCCCTTGCTTGTCCTTACCTCCTGGCAACCACTAATCTATTCTCCATTTTTATAATTTTGCCACTTCAAGAATGGTATGTGACCTTTTGGGATTGACTTTTTTTATTCTGCATAATTCTCTGGAGATTCATCTAAATTGCATGTGCCAATAATTAATTCCTTTTTTTAAACAAGATTTTATTTATTTTAGAGAGCATTTATTTTATATAGAGAGAGCATGAGCAGAAGGAGGGGCAGAGGGAGAGGGAGGGAGAGAATCCTAAGCCGACTCCATGCTGAGTGCAGAGCCCAAGGTGGGACTTGATCCCAGGACCCTGAGATCATGACCTGAGCTGAAATCAAGAGTTGAACACTTAACCGATTGAGCCATCCATTCCTTTTTATTGCCGAGTGGTATTTCGTAGAATGGATGTACCATGGTTGGTTTAACCATTCACCCACCCCTTGAAGGACATCTGGGTTGTTCTCAGTTTGGGGCTATTATAAAGCTGCTATGAACATACTTGTACAGATTTTTGTGTGAACGTAAGTTTTCGTTTCTCTGGGATAATGCCCAGGAGTACAATTGCTCAATCGTAGTGTAGTTGCATGCTTGTATCTTTAAAAAACTGCCAACCATTTTCCTGGAATGGACCATTTTACATTCCCATCAGCAGTGTGTTAGTGATTCAATTTCTCTGCATCCTTGCGTGGGTTTGCTGTTTTTGATTTTAGCCATTTTAGTAGAGGATATATCGTTGCGGCTTTGTTTCCTTAATAGCGGATCATGGGGAGCATCTTTTCATGTGTTTATTTGCCATCTGATATCTTCTTCAGTGAAATATGTCTTTTGCCTATTTTCTAAATGGACTGGGTTTTTTTTTACTGTTGTTTTTGAGGGTTCTTTGTCTATTCTGTATACTCGCCCTTTGTTAGATATGTGGCTTGCAGATATTTCTCCCAGTCTGTAACTTATCTTTTCATCCCCTTCACACATACCCTGAGCTCTGCAACTCCACAAACTAACTATAGTAATGGTGCTTGACACAGGATAACCAAACTCACAAAAAGCTGATGTATAAATCAAAAATTCCTGTTTATTAGTTTTAGAAACATAAGTCTGACCACATTTAGTGAACATGTGGAAGAATGGGAACTCATACACTGTTGTTGAGAAGGGTAGATTGGCACATCAATTCTAGACAGCAATTTAACAACATCCAGTAAAATTCATACACTCTGGGGGCGCCTGGGTGGCGCAGTCGTTAAGCGTCTGCCTTTGGCTCAGGGCGTAATCCCAGCATTCTGGGATCGAGTCCCACATCAGGCTTCTCCACCAGGAGCCTGCTTCTTCCTCTCCCACTCCCCCTGCTTGTGTTCCCTCTTTCGCTGGCTGTCTCTCTTTGTCAAATAAATAAATAAAATCTTTAAAAAAAAAATTCATTCACTCTGTCACAAGAAATTTGACTTGTAGAGAAATTATAGTGCATGTGGAGCAGGACATGCATTGTTTGTAATGGTAAAAACCAGAAATACAATAACCATCAGCAGGGGAATGGAGTGACCTATTCATGCAGTGGAATACTATACAGCAGTGAAAACGAGTTAAAAAATAATACAGTATGACATTTATTTAAAATTTAAAACATGCAAAACAATATCCTCTTCTTTAGGGAGACATACATGTGTTGATGGTAGAAAAACAGCCAATGGGAATGAAAAACTCAGGATAGTAGTTACCGTTAGAGAAGGGGAAGAAGAGAATGGAATCAGAGAGGGACGTGTGGGAATTTTAACTGTATCTTTAATGTGTTAGGGCTTTTTAAAAAAAATTCTTTTTTTCAATAGCCTAAAAATTTGTTCTTTTCCTCCCTGGTGGCCTGAGATCTAGCAGCCATCATGAGTGACTTATTAATTATCTAGACCAGAGCCTTCATCGCTAATGTATTGCTTCATTAGATAAAATGGTCAAAGATGCCCTTCACCAAAGGCAACAGTACCTAAAATATTCAGAGAAAAGTTGTCAAACTGCACAAGAGCACACAGATCTCACCCTCTGTCTGAAAATTCAGAACCCATTTGTGTGGTGGCAAGATGAGGCTTTGGCACGATTTATAACCACTGAAACCACCCTGAGAAAAAGCTACACACAAATTTGTGAGACCTGGCCTGTATGAGAAGAAAAAGACCGTAAGAGAATACTGAAAGGATTGTAATAGAAGAATAAACTTACCAGCACTACAAAGGCAAAAATCAGTGCCGACAAAGATTAAAGATACTACTGCAAGGGCTTGATCTGTGGCGCTTTGGCAGATTTTCTACCAAATGATTAGTAAACTACACATTTAAACAAAAGTGGATGAGTACATGAGTACTCATGAGTACTCCACCAGTACATGAGTTTTCCACACTTTTCATTAATATTAAAAATTACACCCAGAGACCTTGTAATACATGAGTTTGTGGATAAATGGTTCTCACTGCCTAAAAGGCAATAGACACTGTCAACGAAGTTTTAAGCGGTAGTTGGCTCAATGAATACAGAATCGTATTCAGGATGAACAGGGGGATGGCCTTATGGCCAGCAGTAAGGAGTTCAGAGAACACAGGAGGCCCCTTTCCCCCTCTGGGGAGAGAGACATTTGCCATTCTGACCAGTACTGCACGTTCCAGGGTCTGGGTGCTCCCTGCCCCAAGACTAGAGACGAAACACATCTGCTCCCTGGGCTCCATACCCTGTCTGTCCAGGATCAGTCTAACCACGTTCATATGAGGCGCTGGATTGGCTTTGGGCATTTCCTGGCCCGCAGTTACACATTATCCGCTCTGCCGCCCAACACCAGGGATGAAGTTTCCACCGTGAGAGCCAAAGTTTCAGGAATACAAAGCAGCGGGTACTTGCAACGTTCAAATCAATTTGTATTCGGCAATGGCCGAAGGAGATAACCAGGGTGGTGGCACCTTGTTATCAAGGGCTCAGGGCAAATGTCACCCTCTCCGCAAGGCACTCCTTGGCCATCCAGTCTAAAAAGCCAATCGCCCTATTTGGTTTTCTTTAGACTTCTATTTGAATTTGCCTTGTCCCCGTATTTTTTCTCTTCGTCACTTCCACTGGAATATAAGCTCCATGACAGCAGTGACCCTGGCCTTGCCGCGGTGTCACCGACGCCTGGAAGAAACAGCGCCTGTTCAATAAGAATCGGGGGGGTGGGGGACTGCATAGTTTGGGAACGGTCGCTCCTGCAGCAGCCGCTTCCGAATCAGCGGGCAGAGCACTGCTGACACTTTCTCTGGCCCCTCGGCGCCAATACCCAGCAACCCGCGCGCACTTTCCGAACTTCTCCAGACCGGAAACAGCGGGAAGCACTTCCGGAAGTGGTGAGTGGTGGCGGCGGAAACGCCGCTGACACTCGGAGAGGCGGTGGGGGACCTGCTGCGGGGCTCGGGGCCCGGAGGTGCCCACCGCCCCACCCAATCCCGACCTAACAGCCTCCTCCCACCCCCCCCCATCTCTCTGGGGAAACCTCGGGCCCAGGCGAGTCGACGGGGCGTCCCGCGCTCCCCTCCGGCGGCTTGGGCTGTGTTGGGCGGTCGCCCAGACAACAGGCACTTCCGGGAGCGGGCTGCCGGCGTGGACAGCGGCCCCCTTGGACTGTGTGGATCGTTGCCCGGCAGCGCCTGCTTCCGGGAGCGTATTGCCGGGCCTCTCGCGCTGTGGCCTAACCACCTTAGCTTCTGAGTGGAGCTGGTGGCCTCTGTGTTTCTTTGTTGCTCCTGGCAACAGCCACTTCCGGGCCGAGTGCCGGCCTCCCCCGTCCCTGCATCTCTTGCGCCGGAGCGGGGAGCTCCGACTCTAAGCAGCAGTTAGTCCGTGGTCACCGCTCGCCCTCGGCTTATTGCGGGCCGCGCCTCCCGGGCCTCCTCGCCGCCTCGGCGGGGTCTCCGGGGCCGCCATGGTTTTGCTGCACGTGAAACGGGGCGACGAGAGCCAGTTCCTGCTGCAGGCGCCGGGGAGCACGGAGCTGGAGGAGCTCACGGTGCAGGTGGCTCGGGTCTACAACGCGCGGCTCAAGGTGCAGCGCGTCTGCTCAGGTGCGGCTCGGCGAGTCTACGGCTGGGACCATGGAGTCCGAGCCGGGGCGGGCCCTGGAGGGCAGTGGGAACGGGTCATCCGGGATGGGGAAGTGGGGCGGGAGCCGCAAGACTTTCTCGGGCCGGCTGGGCGGGGAGGAGGGGGGTGGGGGTTAAGTTTTCTAAGATTTGCAAAGACGTGCGGCTGGCGGGCTTGGAAGGGGACACCGGGGTTCCTCTGAAGAGCCAGCGGAGCGCGTGGAGACGCCGGCACCTGGCGGGTGGGCGAGGCTAAGGGCCGGCCGCAGCGCCGCGGGGCCCGGTGTGAAACAGCCCAGGAGAGGGAATAATCCGCGGGCGCCGCAACACTGGGCCGCAGAGCAGGTGTAGTGGCATTTGCGCAGGTGGGAGAGATGGGACCCCTGGCCCTTTTCAGAAGGTGAATTCAGGGGCGCCTGTGTGTCTGCGTTGGTTAATCGTCCCACTTGATCTCAGCCCAGGTCTTGATCTCAGGGTTGTGAGTTCAAGCCCCGCACTGGGCTCCATGCTAGGCGTGGAGCCTACTTAAAAAAAAAAAAAAAAAGGTGAATTCACTTCTAGGGGGGAGCACCTGACTTAGAACGGTGCCCCGAGGGTGGGAGGACCCGCAGAGTGTTTTCTTGTTCCTTGCCCTTCTCCAGGAAATAAAGCCTTTTTCTTGTATTACAGCATTTGGTCACTTATGTCAACGATCTAGAGCAGCGCTATCCATCGACTTTCCGCAGGGAGGGAGGTGTTCCCTATTTGTGTGTCCAGAAAGGCACCCACTAGCTGAACACTACCCAGGAACTGCGTTTTTAATTGTATTTTTTTAAGATTTTATTTATTTGAGAGAGAGAGAAAGCATGAGCAGAGGGAGGGGCAGAGGGAGAGAGAAAGGGAGGAGCAGACTCTCAGCTGAGCAGGGAGCCCGATGGGGGGGGGCTCCATCCCATGCCTCTGGGATCATGACCTGAGCTGAAGGCAGATGCCCAACCAACCGACCCACAGAGGCGCCCCAATTGTATTTCATTTTAATGTAAAGAGTCAAGTGTGGCTAGTAGCTAACACATTAGACAGCACAGTAGTTGACATGAGGATACTCTGGATGTGGTCTAGAATGTTATTGAGTGTTTCTAGAATTATAATATGTGATTTTTGTGCCATGGACAACTCCATAAGGGTCATGGTTTCTACCTTTATGAGGCAGACATACAGCTTCTTAGTAAAATTTACTGATTCCAAAACAGGGTCAGTATTACATTTTTTTTTTTAATTAAAGCACTGGGGAGAAAAGGGACTCCAATTTATTTTTCTATAAAATTATTCATTGAAAACGTGGTGCCAAATGTTAATAGTCATGTTAGTGACTATTCATGTGTTCTGTAGCCCCGGTTGAACTGTGATTCAGGCAGGCCCCAGTGCTATGCCTGCCAGAGACAAGGATGACTGAGACCAGCCCCTTCCCCCACATACTTAGAGTCTGGTACGGGGAGAGACAATAAAGACCCCATGAAGTTACACTATTTGTTTTGTAGTATTTTATCATTATGGGCCACCTGGTGTCTTCCTACAGTGCTGTGGGAAGACCTAGACCTGTGTGCTCTTCCAGAGGAAGGAAGGAAGGGCAAACAATTTTGCATGTTTAAAATGTGGATTCGTTTTGGAGTAAATATATGTGGGACAGGAAAAATACAAAGCCATGCTTTTGAATAGTGAACAGGATACTAGAAAACCAAAGTCTTGTCCCATCTCTGCCACTTTGGAAGGGCATGAACTACCTTAAGTCCTCCCCACTGATCAGATTTATCCAAATTATTTATAAAGTAGGTATTCAAAGTAGCAAGGCTGAGCAAGCTTCAGATGATAAGAGCTGTAAGTTAGGGAAGACGAGGATGTTGATTCTCTCTCACCTACCTCACAAGATGAACCTAAATCATCTGCGTGAACACACTTGGAAATTGTAACGCCCTTTGTGGATATGTATTCAGAATGTCAGTGAATTTTAATTTGTGCTTCCTGAGGGCCAGGAAGTACACCACAGCACAGGATCAGAGTAAGGATCACAGCACTGCTGCCTGGGACCCTGGTGAGTTCCTAAATTCTCGGTGCTGCTGTTAACGTAGGACATGTCCGGGACCATTTGTCAAAGGTCAAGGACAGACCCAGCACAAACCAAGGGCATCTAAGTGTTTGGTAAATAAAACAGGAAGCCGATGGGCAAGACCCCTGAGCTCTAGGGAGCTTACGTTTCAATGAGGTAGAAAGTGTTGCGATGATGGTCATGATCCATGTTGTCTAACTTTCTCTTATTTTTAAGAAATGGAAGAATTAGCAGAACATGGCGTATTTCTCCCTCCTAATATGCAAGGACTGACCGATGACCAGATTGAAGAACTGAAATTGAGGGACGAATGGGGTGAAAAGTGTGTACCCAGTGGGGGCTCAGTATTTAAAAAGGATGACATTGGCCGAAGGAACGGGCAAGGTAATCCAGCCTGCGTCTTCTGTGTGCACGCCTGGGTACAGCAGCACGTACGCAAGAGGCCCCTTACGTGAAAACAGTGCCCTCGGTTTTCTGTGCGAAGCAGTGCGATGCTGCACTGTGTTACTAACTCCCTGGGGTGCAGTGCAAATCCAGAATGAACTGGGTGGGTAGAGGAAGCGTCTGTCTTCTTTGCAAATGCATTGAAGGTTCTGTTCTGTTACGGTGTGCAAGTGCTGGGGTTTATGTCGAGATTCCGTGAGAAAGAAGGAGATTAATGTCGGCCCACGGGTCGCCACGTGAATGGAGGGCATGCCTCTTTGTGCCCCCAGTACATGTCAGAGCATTCTGAGTATTCCCCCTTTAGTGTATGCTTGATCGGGTGGAATTTCAAGAAGAATAGATGGTAACCCATTCTGATAGCTTATCCCTTTAATCTGCAGAAAAAGCTCCATTTAAAAGACTCTTAATTGATCACTGAACAAACACCTAAGTATCTGCTGTACCCCTAAAACGCTGTTAGGAGGAAGAGAAATACAAAAGTGTCCCTACGAGGACTTCACAGACTTAAAAAATATTTTTGAAAGTAATAGGAATTTTTAGTAGTATTTCCATTGAGTTTTAGCCTGGAAAATGGCTGGCTGTCTTCCACATCTTTTCATACATAGACTCATTGTCAATTTGGAGAGGTTCTTTGCTTTTTAGAAGGAACTGCATCAATGAGAAAAATAATAGTATCTCATAAGAACCAGTTAATGGTTCGTGATTCATCTTTAAACTGGTATTGTCTTAAATTAGCCACTGCTGTTCTAACACAGCTTTATGTTTCTAGCATTTTCAGTGTCTAAGCCATACTTCTCTTCAGGAAGAAGTTAAGCTTTGAGAGAGTCTTACCTGACTTCTCACAGTCAGCTCTCCCGTGTCCCTCGCCTGGGTTCCACGCGGGTCCTTCTCTCATCTTCCGACTTAGCCAGGAGGGGGGTTAGGACATTGAAGAAGAATTTTAAACGTGGCCGTGTCTCTCCCTCTTCCCTGTTTTATTTTCATAGCTCCAGATGAAAAAATGAAGCAAGTTTTAAAGAAGACTATAGAAGAGGCCAAAGCAATAATATCAAAGGTTAGCTTTTGAAACGATGCCCTAAAGCCTGTCCTTTGAAATACAAACTCCATGTCTGGCTTCCCGGCCTTTTCTTTTTTGTTTAGCTTTCCTGAGTCAAGGGAGAGCAGCATGCTTGGGGTGGCCCCTTGCTTTTCCTTTCCATAAGGGAGACCGCGTCCCCCCAGTTTGCACAGGTCAGACGGAGACTGTGTCCGGCCTGTGTGACTGCCGCTCGCGCCGGACCGCAGGTCACACTGTGTGTGGTACGACTGGGAGCCGGCACCTGGGCCATGTTGGAGGAGCTTAGCAAAGTGACACATAAACATCGTGGCCCTCAATTAGCTCTGTGGGTATTTGATTGACCTAGTACGTGCTGATACGAGTTACTTCTTTGTGATCGTCGTGATAATACAAAAACTATTTCCTAGACAGAGAAGCCTAAGTCCTACCACCGGCAGATACCGTGAATCTGGAGGAAACGGATTTAAGCTGTTTGAGGAGTTGGGTTTTCGATCAGTTGCTTTATTTATGTGTTGCCACTGGTGGTTGTTCTCACCCCCTCCCCCCCAAGGCCTTCACAGTGGATAGCTCTTTGTGCAGGGGTGGGGGCGCTGGGGAGGTTGGTTCTGCTCCTCCCGGTTCCCTGGGCAAAACTGCTACTTCTAAACCACTGTGTCCCAAATTCTGCAGGCTCTTAACTAATCCTTTTTAAGTCCTTCAGGAAAGACTGCCCTTCCGTGCCTGTTAATACAGCAAAGGCTCTGTGAAGTCCTACAAGGAAGGTTTTGGTTTAGTCCAGTGTTGCCAAAATGCATTTGACCCCAGAGCATTTTTTTTTTGTTTTGCTAATAATAATAATAATAATAATAACTATTAACACCTAGTCAAACTAGCAGCAGTCAGGACGAGTTAGGAAAACAGTAGCCTGGGCACGGCTCTGCACCCTTCACTCCCCATGCTGTGTTCTGCTTGCTTGTCCCCCTCTTCCCTTTGCCTGTGGGTGTGTTTATGTAATTCTCTCCTGGTTTACCGAGCGGTTGCGCGGGGGTCCCCGTCCTCTGCTGCCGTGATTGGCCCAAGGTGCAGAGCCCTGAGCGGCAGGCCTGACTTCCCGCCCAGGGCCCGTTCCACGCTGCCACCAGACATGCAGTGCGGGTCACTGTCCCGTCACCAGACCCTGCCCTGTGGGGCAGTTGGCATTGTGGGTCGGAACACTGTGGGGCAAGCAGGAGAAGGTTCGGGTCCCGTGGTAGGAGGTCCGTTAGGGGAGAGTGAAAGATGGTGGAACGTCCGGACAAGGTGGATCCTTGGGAGTGAGATGACTGTGTCTCCGCAGCCCCTTTCCCTGGGACACCCCTCTGCTGAGAGCGAGAGATCATTGGGGTGTCTGTTGTCCTGAGGCCACACCAAAGTTGCTCTGTCACCCGGACATGTTCCCTGGCCAGGGTTCACTGCCCTTGGCCTTTGGAGGAGCTTTTACAGAAAATGACTCTGGCCCCCACCAATTACTGTTGGTGGCGCGGTGACACCCTCCCAGCAGAAGCCTTCCCTCATGTGAGCCCGCATCTGAGAGCTCAGCTCCCCGTTCCTTCAGCATACGTCTCTCATGGGAAAACCTGATATGTTTTGTGGGGATTTGCGTCAGGAAGCAGTCTCATGAGCCCCCCGGAGTCGGTGAGGGAGGACTATCTCCTCCACTTCACAGATGACAACCTAGCTTTCGAGAGTTGCACTCTGGGCGTCGAGTAGACGGTCCGCCTTCCTCCCTCAGGCCACAGATCCCGCCTGTCCTCCTCCCCCCTCTCTGGGACCTGGGTGTCCACGCCACAGGACGCCTGCATTTTCTCAGAAGCAAGGATTTTCTCCTCTCTCCGTCTTACTCATCTACCACTCGGCCACACTATAACGCTGTTACCCAGAACGGCCCCAGCGCAGATGTGAGCCCTGACATGCCCCCCTTAGCGCAGGACCTTCCATCCTGCCCTGCCGTGGGGCCCCTCTAACCCCACTTCTCTAACCCACCTCCTTGCCCAGCTGGGCCCCAGCCAGCTCTCCGGGGCAACAGGCCCTGGGCTCTGAGGCTCCGAATGGCCTGTGTCCTGCCCCCTCTCCCTCCCTGTGGGCAGCTTCGCTCGCTGCTTGGCAGAGAGGTCAGGGCTGTGTGGCAGGAGCCCTGTTCTCTGTCCCTGGAGATTGGAATGACCCGCATCTCTCGCCCCTCCCCACCGGCTCTCTCCCATTTCTGCTGCTGCTCCCACGGCAGCCTGTCTGGGCTCCCCTTCTGGAAACCCAAGACGGGGGTAATGCCCAGTCTCTCCCCTCCCATGGGCTGCATCTACCCTGTTAACGCACTCAGGCCTCTCTCCTTCCCCGGAAATCAGTGCTCCGCAACCTCACCCTCACTGCACCCTGCCGCCCGCCTTTCCCTCCCAGTAAGCTTCCCAAAGCTGCGGTGCTGTGTGTGTGCATGGCTCCGATCTGCCCGGCTTTCTCAGGACCCCGTCTCTGTTTCGTTCCCTGAACAGTGACCGCCGTCTTGGGGCCGCCAGTGACCCCCTCATCCACTGATCTGAGGCTTTTCCTGTCTGACTCTGGCCTTGGAGCCCATGGGGGCTCCTTCTGCCTTCCCGTTCCCTCCCAGCTCCCTGAGCACCCTTGCACTTGCTCTCACATTTGCTGGTTATCAGAGTGCTTTCTCTCTTCTGCTCTTCCGCCCGTGGTTTCCCTCCGCTGCCAGATGCACACTTACCTCTGCAGGTAACTCAGATCTGCCTCCTGGCCTGACACCTGCCTTTGCACCTGAGTTTCCGCCTGGTTCCTAGATGGTTTACCCGAAAGCCTGCCAGCCGGGACTTCAGTCCCAGCTTTCCTGGACCTGAGAGCTCACTGATTCCTTGCTCCTCTCCCTGTGCTCTGGACCCAAGAAGAAGCACTTCTTGTAGACTTTGTGTCAGCTGAGCCCCCGGTGCCTCGATTACACAGGCTGCAGCCCTCCCTGCTGCCACCCCTGAGCCTCAGCTTGGGTCCTGTACCATCTGTCCCACGATGCCTCTCCGACCCCACTCCTCCTTCCATGCCTCAGCCACTGCTTTAGTTCAGGCCTTTCAGACCCCAACAGGGTAGGCTGAGTTCAAGTTTGACACCAACTACTTGGGATTGGCGCAGTCCCTGCAAGTGAAAGGACAAGACCCTGGCAAGGACCCCCTCCCCTTACTTCAAACACCAGGTCACCCACGCTTCTTCTGTCCTGGCTCTAAATTTGGAGGTTCCCACGACCCCCCTCCAGGTTCATCAATTTGCTAGAACAACTCATAGAACACAGTGCAAGTGCTGTGTTTACTATTATAGTTTTGTTACAAAGGATACAACCCAGAAACCACCAGGTGGAGCCTGGGGTAGGGGCAGCTCACAGAGTGCCATGCGCTCTGCCTGGGATTCCAGGCCCCCACCTCCGAACGTCCACATGTCCAACCAGGAAGCCCCACTGAGCTTCACTACCTGGCATTTTTATTGGGCTTTCAGTACGTGGGCGGAGTGAGCGTATTGGCCACGTGATTTAACCCCTCTCCAGCCCCCTGCCTTCCCCTGGGGGCGACTATGGGAGTTAGGTCTGGAAGTTCCAACCCTCTAATCCCAGCTTGGTCTCCCTGGAGTGGCCAGCCTCTCCCTTGACACAAGGTCCCATGTGGGTCACCTCGTTAGCATAAACTCTGGTGCGATCCAAAGGGGCTCATTATGAATAACAACAGACAATCCTACCACTCAGGAAATTCCTGGGGATTTCAAAGCGCTGTGCCAGGAACAAAAAGCAGATGTATTCCTCACTGTCTCACTTCTTCCTCCCTCTGTGCTCCTCTGAGCCTGCCTCCTGCTCTTCCCCCTGGTGGGGGGGTGTTCCTCTCCTACTACAAGGTTAGACTCCTGGCACTGCCCCTCCTCCCCAGGGGAGCTGTCCCTGGCCTCTGTGGCCCTTCCAGCGCGAGCCCAGCTCCCCCGCCTACCCCAGCAGAGCAACCCACTGTGCTTACCCACTGCTCTTTGCTTCTGCTGGTCCTGGAGCACCCTGTCCCTGCCTCCACCCTGTCCCGTACCCCCCTGGGCCACCTTCCTCCCAGATGTGGCCTGATCCCCTCAGTCTGTGCTGCCCAGTGTCCTCCCAGCCCCGCTCATAGTCTGCCTCGTGGTCTAGGCCGTGGTGTAGACGGAGTGGCTTTGGTAGCGAGCGCTCTCAGAGTCCCTTTTGTTTTGCTGGCAGTACCTGGCAAGCGGCTTGTTCAAGAACTTGATGAATATGTACAGAATGGATTAGCCCTACCTTAAATAGTGATGCCAGGCCTTGTCCTTTCAGAAACAAGCGGAAGCCGGAGTCTGCGTTACCATGGAGATGGTGAAAGATGCCTTGGACCAGCTCCGAGGTGCAGTGATGATTGTGTATCCCATGGGGCTGCCGCCCTATGACCCCATCCGGATGGAATTTGAAAATAAAGAAGATTTGTCAGGAACTCAGGTATGCGGCTCTCAGGCATTCTGTAAGGTGGGTCCGCCTCTGGCTGGAGCGCTTTGCCCCATACTCAGCTTAGGGGAGGACTCCGGGGTAGCGCTCCTGGGTGAGGGCCCACAGAAGGGCAGGCAGGAAGGCTGTGAGGCTGCCTATCAGGAGGAACTGAAAACATTCCCATTTTCTTTGGCCGCTGGGAGGCCAGGAACCTCATTTGTGCCTGTTTCTACCCAAAATGTATTGGTCACTTTGCATGGAATTTTGTGTTCTAGCTTTACCTTTTGCTTCCTGTTATTTTCCTGCCTTTATGTTCCATTTTCCCTTGTTTTTCTCATTTATTCCTTATCCTCTTGGGCAGTACCGTGGATCTGAGCCATGTGAAATAGGTGGGATATGCAGAAGCAAAGA
The DNA here is from genome assembly GCF_002007445.2 of Ailuropoda melanoleuca. Lineage (NCBI taxonomy): Eukaryota > Metazoa > Chordata > Mammalia > Carnivora > Ursidae > Ailuropoda > Ailuropoda melanoleuca. Next base: position 11,755,233 of record NC_048218.1, read on the forward strand.
GCCTCCCGATGCATGTATTTAAAACCCAGCAGGACTCCAGTGTTCCTTCCTGGCAGGATCCTGAAATTCCACCTGAGAAGGACCTTATAGAGAAGGGTCCAGATGAGATCAGATACTCCCCACTTCCCAGAACAAGTTAACTGAGTCGGGGCATGAGTTGAAAACAATAGGAAAGGCACTGAAGCGAGCAAGGGTGGAGCGCCTGGGTGACCCCGGTGGTTAAGTGTTTGACTCTTGATTTTGGCTCAGGTCATGAACCTCAGGGTCATGAGATCAAGCCCCGCGTCAGGCTCCGCTCAGTGTGGAGCCTGCTTGGGCTTGTCTCTCCCTCATTCTCTCTTTCTTTCTCTCTTAAAAAAAAAAAATGAACAAGGTCTTTAACTCGGTGGAGGGGTTGGTTCTTCCCNGGGGGGGTGGTCACACACTGGGGGCAGTGTCCTGATAAACCTTAGAGCTGGTTCTACTGCGGCCCCAGGCAGGACTGAGTGTCATTGAAGAATCAGAGGCCCAACTGTGGTGGGCAGCCAAGGAGCTGAGAAGGACAAAGAAGCTTTCAGACTATGTGGGCAAAAATGAAAAAACCAAAATTATCGTCAAGATTCAGCAAGTAAGTAGTTTTGCTTTAACGTGACACAATTTTTTGTTATTATTTTCCAACCGATAAAAATTGAGAATAAATCTGATATACCCTTCTCATTGCAAATACTTAAATCCCAGTAGTCCAGGCTTAAAATAAAACCATCCTCTTTATGCACTGAAAACACTGGACGAATGTATGGCTTGATTGACACTGTCTGGAGTTTGTTTTAATGGGGGGGGTAGAAATGCCGTATTAATTTCAACTTTAGGAATGGGCTACAAGTAACTAAAAATGTTTCTTGAAATGAAAACTATAGCCCAGAGCCCTGATTTCAAGTTTTCAAGGTACTGATACTCTAAACGAGGGGGATGTACCAGAAGCCTTTACGGACAGAGGTAGCAAAGAGCTGTTTCTCCGCCAGGCGCTCTGGTCGCAGGCTCTGTCACAGTCCTTTCTCTGTGATCTCGGGGAAACAGCGCCCTCCGTGATGGTCTCCCTCCCTTCCACCCTGGCCCTGCAGTGGCTGACGGGGGAACGGCCATGACAGATGGCACTGTCCGGCCCCTGGTCTCCGGCCCCCGTGAGGGCCCCGGGGGAGGGGCTGCTGGAGTCCAGGCCTTCCCGTGATGATCAGAATGGGTCACCTGAGTAGCTGTGGGCAAAGGCAGTTGGAGACATTGAGTGTCACCTCCTGGACTGCCCGTGGAAGAAGGCTGTCATCCATTCTGCTCTGCCTGCGTCTCTTCAGAGGGGACAGGGAGCGCCAGCCCGGGAGCCAGTGATCAGCAGCGAGGAGCAGAAACAGCTGATGCTGTATTATCACAGAAGACAAGAGGAGCTCAAGGTACCCGGTCGACAGAAGGTTTTCCGCATTCGCCCCCTTGCCCCACCCGAGCGCACCGGGCAGTTTGGGGGGTGGCGAGCTCTGCTGGATGCAGGGAGGGGGCCTTGCTGCAGCTCCCGCCTCTCCTGGGCCACAGGGACCCTGCCCGCTGTCCCACCTGCATCTGAGTCTGGAAGCATCCTCGCGGGGAGGCGGGGAGCGGGAGTTTGGACACAGGTTTTTTCTGTGTCTGTTGATGTGGCAAAACACTTCCCAGAAATGCCTTCCAGCGCAACATTTTTATTTCCAGAGATTGGAAGAAAATGACGACGACTCCTGTTTAAATTCTCCGTGGGCAGATAACACCGCTTTGAAGAGACATTTCCACGGAGTAAAAGACATCAAGTGGAGGCCAAGATGAAGTTCGCCGGCTGACGATGCTGCCAGAAATACCAGCTCGCCTTTCCTTAGGCAAATAGTACAAATTTAAAAGATCAGTAGTAGTAACAGTAAGGGCGCCTGCGGCCCTCTGTGAAAGATGTTGAAGTTCTAGTTTTCCTGGGTTTTCTTTCAGTTTGAATGTTTAAAAGAAAAATCATTCAAGGTTTTAGAACTTAATAAATACATCCTCGAAAGAATCAGTGATTTTTATTTCAGAACAACTGTTTAGTGTCTGAGGTTTTTCTCTGACAGAGTACTAGAGATGGAGTGACATTGTCTTCTTCCGGATTTCTTTGTTTTCTGTTCTCACCGTCGCGGCTGCGGTGGAGGCTGCGGTGGAGGCTGCGTGGAGGAAATGGAAGGGCCTCTTCTCCCCGCGAGTCCTGTGTGCACCGCGACGCTCGGCCGCTAGAGGCCGCTCGAGGCCGCCCGCTGCCCACCGCCCTCCTTCCGTCCGCCGCGTCTGTGATCGCCCAGCCTCCCAGGTCAAGTTTGCCTCCTGGCCGCTGCCTCACTGGCCTTGCTTTCTCTGCCTACAGGCTACACCCGTGGTGGCGGCCGGCTAGCAAGCTTGTCTAACCTGGAAACCGAATCAGTTCTTCTGTAATTTCTGGGCTTTTCCTGCAAACGAATGCAGGCCCTGGTAACAGACGGTTGTCCCTCATGGGCTGGGCCTGCCGCTGTCGGGGTGCTAGGCTTCCCCCGAGGCTGACGATGGCGTCGGGCGCAGTGGCCACCCGTCATCCAGACTGGTTTTCTAGGACAGCTTTGGTTTGAAACCCCCTCCCATCATCCCCACAGACCCTGGCTTTCGGGCTCAGTTCCTCTCCCAGACTGCCTGGGCTGCCAGAGTGGCCTCGAAATCCCGCCTGCGTGGCTTTCGGTCTGTAGAATGCTGTGCCCCTAGTTGGAGCACATGCAGTGTGCTGGCCCTGAGAGCGAAGGGAGGGGGACTCGCCCTGCCCGGCCCTGCTGTGCCCCCCGCAGCCACAGGGAGGGAGCTCTGGCAGCAAGCGGCCAGTGGGCGTGCTGTACCTGCTGAGGGGCAGGCTTCCCGGGGCGCAGGGCCGGCCACTGCCCCCCTCTGCCCATCTCCAGCAGCAAGATTCGCCAAGACGCTGCCCCCTGCCTGGAGGGGAGGACTCGGGTCCTTGGCAGAGACTGGCCTCTCAAGACCAGAAAGGACCTCGAGCACTCCACAAAGGTTCTTCTCCCCAAACCTTCAGCCTCCCTACCTCCCCTCCACCCCCTGCCACCATCTCCAGTTACCTAGAGTCGCTGCCCCCCAGCTGGCTTCTGGGGTTCCTGCTATTCCCAAAGCAATGTTCCCAAAAGTGGGCTGCAGCCCACCATACGTCTTGATTTCACCATACTCTTCTGGTTGATTGACAAATTCTGTAAAATCAAATCTGCATCTATTTTCCTTTTGACTTGGATTGTAATTTTAAATGTCTCCATGAAGAGTGTTTGTACTTGATTCGGTGAAGTTGGCAATAAGACCCTATGATTTTGAGGAGAATCCTGCCTTTGACAGGGTATAGCTTATGTGCCTCACATCCGTGCCGGACTTGCAAAAAAATGTTACCAAGCCATGCAGTCACAGTTTTTAAGAACTTTCTGTATCATTAGGAATTGTTATTGGCTGAATGGGATAGAATGCTTCAGTGGCCACGATAGTTACCCTATGGCTTCATATAATCCAAAGTTATTAGCTAGAGGGTCACTCACTTTTGGGTATAGAAATCACTAGATTTGGGGCACCTGGGTGGCTCAGTTGGTGAAGCATCTGCCTTCGGCTCAGGTCGTGATCCCAGGGTGCTGGGATCGAGGCCAACATCGGGCTCCCTGCTCAACGGGGAGTCTGTTTCTCCCTCTCCCCCTGCCCCCCACCCCCGCTTGTACTCGCTCTCTCTGACAAATAAAATCTTAAAAAAAAAATCAGTGGATTTCTACATCACACTCCACTTCTGTATTGGATACTCACGTAAAAAACAGTCCTCTCTGCTCCTTTCTGCTTCAACACCCCCAGGCTCACTGCTCAGAGCAGCCCCTTTGCAGTCGCCCAAAAGAAAAGGGGGCTGACAGTCACTGGTGCCCTCTCTGTGCCCACCGCGTGGCTGTGGGTTAACTCCCTGTGCATCACCCACTGCGGAGGCTGGATGTGATCTGACGCAGCCACCTGAGCCATCCTTGGTCACATCGCTTGTGAGGGAGGAGTCAAGGGGCCACCCCTACCCCCACCCCAGACTTGCTCAGGAATCAGTTTATCCTGCAAGTCACCTGGGCTGATGGGAGGTTACAGACCAGCCTATGATCGTGATCTTGCCGTTACTTTCTCGTTTTTTCAAACCCATCTTCGGATCACTATCCAAAGGAAGCGAAGTGCCTATTGTCTGTGCGGTGCTAGTCTCGGCCCGTTGTTTTGTCCTTTCACGTAACTTGTGTTCTCACGTGGTTATTTCATGGAGACAGGAATGCCAGTAATAAAATTTGACACCATCTAAAACCCTTTGGACTAGCAGACTGAAACCCTGGGCAGTATTTCTGCCACCAGATTACCTCGTTCCTTGGCAACTGGCCCGAGTTCAAGGAGAGAGATGGTGGGACTCCTGGGGAAAGTTTGGTACGAGATGTCATAGTAATGGTAGCCGGCCTTGGTCCCCTACTAGTTCCCAGAGGGCCACGCTAAGTGCTTTCCATATATTTTCTCATGTATACCTCCCAACAGCCACATTAGGAAAAAACTAGGATTGTTGTTGTTTCACAGATAAGGAAATCAAGGCCCAGAAAGTTTCATTTGCTGAAGGCGAAGCATCTAGAACCCCACCTGCTTGCCCCAGAGTCTGCGTTAGCTCTAAAGATAAGCCTCCACTTACACCTGACGTAGATACTCAGCCGCAGGCTGGTGAGCAGCGGCCTTGAGCCTCGCCGAGGTGCCCTTCCAGAGCCGGCACAGGGCAGCCTGTGATCGTTTCATGCCTAAGGCCCACACCTGCGGGCCTGTGGGTCCTGAGATTTCTCTGGTTCACCTGCCACTGAAGGGGAGAGGTGCCCAAGCCCACCCCTGAGATGCTTTCAGCACAACAGAAGCTTGACTCCCTCTGAAAACCACTGCCCCAACCGATGAGAGGAGGAGTCTGGAGTTGTGTCCTGGCTGAAAGTCAGACCATGCACAGGATTCCGGGTCACACCAGCATGGATGGATTCAGAAGCCGGGGGATAAACAGATTCCCACGGGCTAAGTCCTGGCCTATATCCTTGCTTTGAATAGATGAAATTCTATACATTCAGACCAAGAAAACAACAGGCTCGTCCGTCTTCCTGTTTCCGCCACAAGGCAGGATCATCCTGAAATGCACAACGTAAAAGCAGCAAAAAACCCGGACGACTTCCGTTACCCAAACCCCTGATCCCACAGTTGGCTGCATTGAGCGGCAATGCTGCTCGGTGGCCACAAAACCACAGCTGTGTCACTATTTTCCCCTTACACCTCTCCTGAGCACAGCAGCCCACGGTCCCTAACACATCCTACTGTTTTCCCTCGGCTCATGGAGAGGTCCCCCATGATCCGGGTGTCCCAGGGACCACTAGCATGAGGCTGATGAATGTGAGAACACACCGGGGCCCGTCGTTCTGTCCCTTCATCTATAACATCCTTTGGAAATAAGACCAAGCCAAGTATGAGCGACACAGCAGACACGACTATGGTGTCACCAATGCCCATGGGCCTCCTCTTCCCCCTCCCTGCCTGCTTACTGCCCCCCCTTCCACCTCACCCCCATCCGCACTCCCCCCAAACACAGTGGGCAGACACAATAGCAGCATTATTCTTGTGGGTTCCCGTTTCTTGTTATCCCATTTGCATTGTGCTGGAATGGATCCCATAGGCTCAGAGCCGCTGTGGGTTTGAGTGATAAATTCGCAAAATACAGAATGCACTCAACTCCTTTCGATCAGAATGCTGTGGTATGACTAAATCACTTACATTGTAAAATAAAAGAGAGGAAGATAAAACAATCAAGGGCATTGATATGCAAAGCAAAACCAAAACACCGAGAGCTGCTTTGAGTTTAACTACCAGACCCTCACAAAATGAACTCCGCTCACAGGAGCAGATGTCCACCTTTTCTGGCAACTGTGTCCAGGCCGGAAAACCCTGGGCATTTCTAGACGCAATGTACATTGAACTGAGGAGTTTTTGAGCAGGATAGCTCTTGATTTTGCCTGGGGACGTAAATATGATTTACGTTGTTGAGTATAGGATTTTATAGCTTTATGCTATAGGAACCGCCCAATTGGCGAACGTAGGTAGAAAAGAAATGTCACGAATGGATGATTGGCAAAGCTGATTTGGCCTGTGAAAGTTTCACCAAAGCTGTCTACGCCGGAAGATTGGCCCTGAGCTGAGATGGAGGAGAAGGATAGGAAACCTACCCGGCTTAAAGCAACTTGTTTGGAAAAAACAGAGAATTTCAGAGTGTGTGAATCCCCCGTCTGACTGAGAAGGCGCCGGGCATTTTTCTTTCTTTCAAAGTGAACTACATTTCCGAAAATGCCTCAGAACTTACTGCCATCGTTAAGATATAATTTTAACTACTAAATAAAGTATATTAATTTCATATAATTTAAAAATCATAAATTGTATTAGAACGATAACATGTACATAATTTGTAAAACTGTACCTTTTATATATATTTTTTAAAGTAAAATCTTCAAGTAAGGGGAGCTCCTGGCTGGCTCAGTCAGTACAGCATGTGATGCTTGATCTCGGGGTTGTGAGTTCGAGTCCCACACTGGGTGTGGAGCCTACTTCAAAAATCTTCAAGTAGGGAGCATTTCTTTGAAGGAGGGGCTGCCTTGATTCCACAGAAAGAGGAAAGTTATTGTCACCAAAACCCCTTCCTGGGAGCCTCACATTTAGGCCAGGCCCTTGGTGCCCCCCAGCTCCTGAGAAGGTCATACTAGTCCGTGAGGCTGACAGCCAGCCTGCCAGTTTTCCCTCAGGAGCCAAAATTCAATGTGCCTCACATACCAGAGTTACAAAGGCAGGATAGAAATATATTTTTTTAAATGATAAATTTAAATATTTATAAATATTTATAATTTATTGTATTTTTCTCAGTTGAAACAGCAGCTACGTTAACACAGCTTTCGGATTGTCCCCTAACCTCCCCGGCCCAAGTGAGGCTGAGAAGTGGCTTTGGTCTCCACTCCGGGATGTCCCTGCCCTTGGCCACACTTTCCCATCCCCCTTGGGGCTGCTCGTCAGCGCAGTCCGCTCATATGTCTGTCGCCCTGAATGGACCGGAGCTCTGGAGGGAGGGCACTGTTTTAGTCCGGTTTTAATCCTTCTCCCCCAGAAGCAAGTCTTGTGACACTTCCCGAAGAAGACAAGGCCGATGTCAATGAGGACCTGTGGAGGGACGGTGCCCTCTCTCCATCCGAGCGCTGCTTTGCCTTTACCCTTATGGACGAAGGGAGCACTGGGGCTGGAGTCGGGCCACGGGGATGCTGATTCTTCCCACTTCATGCCTCACGGTCAGCGTCAAGGTTCCACAGTCTGCGCCTGCTGGGGGCTGGTTTCGAGTGAGGGACGCTCCTGCTTCCACACACTCTGGCTGAACGTGGGATTTCCTGGTGCAGGATGGAATTTGGGGTCACGCTGTGGGCCTCACGGAGCTCTGGTTTATGGCCCACTGTGTGTGCCGTTGTCCCAACCCGATGTGGGGCCTGCAGACTTCCTCGGGGAAGGTCACTCTCGAAGCCTCTTGACTGAGGAAGCAGTCACACGATCAGAAGTTCATGTCAGGAGAGGAACTGCTGGCAGAGTCCGGGAAGTTCTGTTCCTGCACAGAGCACACCCTAAGCGATCGTCTAACTTTTTAAAAGAACAAGCGACATCATCATGAATCCGTGCCACCCAGCTCAGCTCCAAATGGGGCATGCACGTTCTTCCTGCTCTTGGAGGCTTCTATCTGGTTCTGGGTGTCTCAAAAGGGCCACAGAAATTCTACCAAGTAGAAAAGCTACCAAACCTTTGTACAAACATGGCAGGTAAAGGAAAAAGGAAAAGAGAAGTGTCTTTGGGAAGCTTCTGGTGGGGCTTGTGAAACTGGCTGTGTCACCCCCCACACTACCCCCACCCCAGGAATGTATCTCCCAACTGGGGGATGGGGCACCCTCTCCCTGAGAGAGTTTGGGGTCCTGGAGCTGCCTTTTGACCCCCAAACTCCCAAAGTGCTGCATGATAATTGTTCCTTTAGACCTTTCCTCACTCCGGCTGAATTCTGGTCCTGTCTTCCTAAGGCCACCTCATGGACCATGCATCTCTGCACCGTCCCTCCCCGAGGCCACTTCCAGTCACCTGTTAGACACCCCAGCCCTGCCTCCTGATGAGCGGTAAGCTCCACCAGACAGCACCCAGGGAGCCCACGCTGGGTTTTTTGTTTGTTTGTTTTAAAGATTTTATTTATTTATTAGACAGAGAAAGACACAAGAGAGGGAACACCAGCAGGGGGAGTGGGAGAGGAAGAAGCAGGCTCCCTGCTGAGCAGGGACCCCAATGGGGGTCTCGATCCCAGGACCCTGGGATCATGACCTGAGCCGAAGGCAGGCGCTTAACAACTGAGCCACCCAGGCACCCCAGCCTAGCCTAGTTTTTGATCAGAACCCAATGATCAGGTTTGCTCTTCATTCCTTTTTAAAATGGCCATTTAGAAGGGGGCTTTCAACAATAAAAATATTATGGGCTCAAATTAGAAAATGGGGGGAGTGATTAAGGAAATAAAAAATAATTCAAATACCATCCTCCAGGGGCGCCTGGCTGGCTCAGTCAGTAGAGCGTGCAACTTTGATCTCAGTGTCATGAGTTCAAGCCCCATGTTGGGTGTAGAGATTACTTAAAAAAAAAATCTTAAAAAAAAAATACCATCCTCCAGAGAGAGGGTGTTAATTTTTTTTATCATGAAAATTGGAATTTATTGGGAAAGCACAAAAAAAAAAAGATAAGAAAAAACTGCATGGTGAACTCCCAAGTTCTCACCACCCCACTCTGAAAATTATCAGTGCTTTGCTAAACAGTGCTTTGCAATCTGTCCTCCTAGTGGCCCCTACTGAAACCTTCTAAAGAAATTCCCAGACATCACTTCATCTGTAACTTTTTTTGTCAAAAAAGTTTTTTTTTTTTTAAGATTTTTTATTTATTTATTTGATAGAGAGAGAGACAGCCAGCGAGAGAGGGAACACAAGCAGGGGGAGTGGGAAGAGGAAGAAGCAGGCTCACAGCGGAGGAGCCCGACGCGGGGCTCAATCCCAGAACGCCGGGATCACGCCCCGAGCCAAAGGCAGACGCTCATTGACTGAGCCACCCAGGCGCCCCTTGTCAAAAAAAGTTTTAACAGGGTTGCCTGGGTGGCTCAGTTGGTTAAGCCTCCAACTCTTGATTTCTGCTCAGGTCATGATCTTGAGGTTGTGGGATCAAACCCCACATCAGTGGAGAGTCTGTTTGTCCCTTTCCCTCTGTTCCTCCCCCTGTTTGCGTGCTCTCTCTCTCTCTCAAATCGGTGAATAAAATCTTTTTTTAAAAAGTTAACAGATTTGCACATAGAAGAATCACAAAGAAAACATAAAAAAAAAAAATCCCCAGGGGCGCCTGGGTGGCACAGCGGTTAAGCATCTGCCTTCGGCTCAGGGCGTGATCCCAGCGTTATGGGATCGAGCCCCACGTCAGGCTCCTCCACTGTGAGCCTGCTTCTTCCTCCCACTCCCCCTGCTTGTGTTCTCTCTCTCGCTGGCTGTCTCTATCTCTGTCAAATAAATAAATAAAAAAAAATCTTAAAAAAAAAAATCCCCAAAATATAAATACTACAAACAGCGTTCTCTGATCATAGTGCAAACAAACCAGAAATTCGCACTAACATCCCACCCACCAAAAGGCCCTTCCTCCTGGAAATCTAACACATACATTAAGCTACTCCCTTGGGAGACAGGAGATATTCCAAAGTTGTACGGTTTCTAGAAAGTAATGATATGAAAGAAGAACAGAACAGAATCTAAGTGATTGTGCTACAACAGGGCCTAGGAGAAAGTGTAGGATTAAATATCAGAAACCATAAAAGTGAAAGCCAATCAATTAAATGTCTAAATAAAGAGCTAGCAGAGGACTGACGTCGTAAACAGAAGAAAGCAGAAGGCAGGAATTAATGGAGGTCAAAGCAGAAATGTAATGAGTTGAAAAAGAGTGTTTGATACGTCAAAACTGAGAGTTTGAAAAATCAAAAAAAAACTAGAAAACTATTATCTGACATAACTAAAAAAAATACACAAATACACAAAGGAAGAAATGGCAAGAGAAAAATAAGGAGAAGAATTTTAAAAAATGAGACGACAGGTCACTTCTGCTCACTCCCGTGTCCCCAGCGGCTGTCTTGCTTTTAGTTCAGTGCCTGACTGTGGTTATTTGTTCTGTTGGACATTGACCTGACGAAATCTCCTTTTCTCCTTGCATTTCCCGCCCCTGGGTCCTGGGCATCCCCCCTTGTCGCAATGGTGAAGACTCAGCCTTTGAACTGTAGACCGAAGCCTTGTGAGCCATTGAGCCAGAGCCCGAGGCCGGGAGTCATCGGGCGTGCGAAGGGACACTTCTCCGTGGGGCACGTGCTTAGCTTGTGTCCATATGACACTGTGAGTGGCACATGGAGTCAGGGGACTGATTGAGGTTGCTTTGAATGTACCAAAAAAAAAAAAAAGATAATATTTTGCACTAGTGTAGGCAAATAAATCTAAAAACTTGGATGGGATGGATACACTTCTAGGAAAGTAGCATGTACCAAAATCAACCCAAGCAGAGACAGAATGTGTATGCAGAGAACTTCCACAGAAGAGAGAAAACTCAAAACCCACACGCAATAAATCACCAAGGGACTCTATGAAAACTTGAAAGACCAATGAATCACAAAGCTGCAGGAATCATCGCAGAGCATAGAAAAAGAAGGAGCGTTTCTGAGTTACTTCTGTGAAGCTAATATGACTAGTGGAACTGACGAAGACAGTCCTCTATCACTCATAAGCACTGATGCAAACATCTTTAATAAAACTAGAAGCAAAGCACGTCAAAGATAATATATCACGACCAAGTGGGATTTATTTCCAGACATGCAGGGTGGTTTAATATTAGGCAATATATCCTATTGACAGAGCTGGGAGAGAAATCACATGATTATGGCCACAAACACCAACAAGGCATTTGACAAAATTCAACTCCCCGTTGATGCTCGCTGTAAACCACAAACCCCGCAATCCAGATGATTGCATCCTGCCACGTTTCTCTGGCTCTTAGATATGCTTCCAGAGACCCCGCTGGGGTGGTCCTCTCCTTGGCAAGGTCAGGTACGGAGGATGACGTGGAGAAGCTAAGTTCAGACAAGGAAGCAGGGTCGACCTCACATGAGCAGTTCAAGAAGAGACAAAACCCCACAGATCCCCTGAGGGAAGCCCAAGGTGGTTTCCACCCCAGCCAAGGGCCACGGGGGGCTAGGGAGGGGGCAGCTCCCCTCCCACCACCAAGCACCCCACCCCCAGCTTCCCCAGTCTGGAGTCAGGGGGTGCAGAGAACAGACACAGAAGGCAGGAAACGCAAGAAGCCAGGTGGTGGGGGAACCGCCTAAGCGTGGCTTCAGATCAGAGTGCGGATTCGGACGCCTCAGTCACCGGCTCCAGCGGCCACAAGGAAATCGCGCAGACGCAGGGGCTTCAACAGTTAGGTTCTCCTGGGTCTGGAGGCTGGGAGTCCGAGATGCAGGTGTCGGCAGATTGGCTCCCCCTGAGGCCTCTCTCGTGGGCTCGCCCCCTGGCCACCTCCCCTCTGTGTTCTTGCATCCTGCTGTCTCTTCCTTTTCTTACAAGGACACCGGTCCTATTGGGGTAGAGCCCCACGGTCAGGCGACAGGATGCCCCGGCAGCTGGGGGTTGTCTTGTTTGCAGCACAAACGCCGGATTTCCGTTGTGATCATGGAAGCATCTACTTCCAAGAGGCTCTCCTCACACACGGTGGGGCCGCGGGTCTAGACCAAGAGCCAGCTGCCCACCTGCCAGCCTCCTTGTTTTAGAACTCTTGGTTGGTTTCAGTGACTGACCGTTTGGGCCTCTTGTTTTTTTTTTTTTTTTTTCCTCTTCCTACCCTTTAAATTCCCTCTCATATTTTAAATTCGCCAGTAGAGAATGAACCCTCAAAACACTAGCCTCTCCCCTCAGCCCCACTAAAAGCAGACCCCCAGGCCTGTGCTCTCGCTCACTCACTCGCTGTCTCCCGAGACCTTGCTGCGTAGCCCCAGGTGTGCTGTGTAACTTCCAGGTCCTGGAAGCAATAAACCTTTATTTCCAAGTTTCCTGATGATTGTTGCCAAAGGACATCTTGCGATCATAATACGAACCATGAGGGCTTGTCCAACCACAGCACAGGTTATTGATGGGCCGAGGAGACCAGCACACAACAGCGACCGCGTTCGACCTCATTTCCAAATGCTGTCAAATCCAAGGGACTGGAAGGGTGAGGGCTTCAATGTGTGAATTTGGGGAGGGCACAGTTCAGTCCACAGCAGGCTCTGTCATTTAAAAGCTGTAAGATCTTGGGTAATTTATGAACCTGACAAGCCTCAGTTAGCCGTTCCAGGCAATGGGAGTAACAGCATGGCCAACCTCGTCCGCTGGGAGAGCGCAAGCCACCGCGCACCCAGGCTCCTCCTGGCTTTCCTGCGCCATCGCCGCCATCATCCGCCTGCAGCTGTCTTCTTCGTGTTGCCAGACGGCTGTTGTGCCTCTAAGGACCGCAGTTGTGCATCAGGCAGAAGGATGGAGGAGGGGCAAAAGGCAAGAGGCCACAGTGTGGGCGCGCCTTATGTGTGACCCTCCTACCACCTCCCTCAGCGACTTTCCTTTTCATCCCATTGGCGGGGACTGATTGCTTCATCCACACCAGCCGTGAAGGAGTGTGGAGGGGTCAGTATTTCAGCCGGGAGTATCACGACCTTGAACGAAATTGCAGTTCTGCTGGTGAGGAGGAGAGGGAGCATAGACATCGGACATCCTCGCTCCTGCCCTACCCAACCTCCGGGCTGCTGAGGGTGCTGGGATAACTTGCTTGGAGCAAGACAAACAAGTAGGGGCGGTGATGGCCTAAAACGCAGCCATTTATCCAACACCCGAGGTCCGCAAACAGCAGGTGTGCGAAATGCAGGACTGCGTGTCTGCAAGGCCAGCGGAAGGAAGGAGTGCTGCGTGCAGATCTGTCCTGGTCAAAATCGAGATTTGGCACCTCCCTGCGTTTCTGTTGCTTTGACATCAGGGCCTTGCCCACCGCGGAGGGAGGGGCCCTGCCAGCATGAGCTGATTCCCAGAGATTGCAAACAACTCACCTGGTTGCCCACCTTTTCTCAGCAAACCAACCAGTCCAGAGCCCGCACCCCAACTGCCTCCTTTACTGTGCTCTGATGCTCCAGGCCACTTGTCCCCTGTCCTAACCGTGCCCTGGGGCCAAATGCCCGACGACTAGGGACAGCCCTACACGCTGAACCCGCTCAAGTTCCCCCAAACCAGCCCCCAGCCCGCCTGCCCTGCCTCGCCCCCGTAATTTCCTGCTAAACCCTGGTAAAGGCTCTTGCCTGCCTTTCCCCTCACTCCCTCTCCTCCTGACTGGCCCCTGTGCTTCCCGAGGGGCCCTGTGTGGCGCCAGGTGTCCCCTCCTCCAGGGAACTGAGTCACAAGCTCTCCTGATCCGATGGCCTCACTGCCCTTGAATAATCGGAAAGCCTATGTTCTAAGGCAGGTGGATGAAACAAAAGTATATGTGGGCACAGGCAGTTCGAGAACAGCAGTGCTCTGGGTGTCCTGCCGAGATCATGGGCCTCGGATCCACTTCCTGCCTCTGCCCAGTGTTGAAGGGCTCGGCCTCTCCCTCAGGACAGGGTGCACACCTGTCACTCCCCCCGCCAGGGGGGGAATTCTTGCATGCCGCTCCCCACATTGGCACCTGAGCCCACACCCCACCCCATCCTGGTCACACTGGTCCAGGGGCCTGGGGTGCAGTGGCTAGACATTCTGCCTCCCAGAGCACAGCCTCTGTCTGAACCCATGTTTGGGGAACTGAGGGGAAAAGGCGCTGCAAAGTTGGGAACCTCAAAGCAGCACTCACAGCCTGTGAACGCACAGATGCGTTCTGGGCTGTTCCAATGAGAGGAAGTTTGTATAAAGCTGTGGGCAATGTATCACTTCCTTGGACACAAACACAGCCCGGTTACACATCAGCTCAGGATTTTGTCACTGCGCAGGCCACGCCGACTCTCAAGAAGAACATGTGGGGGACTGAGTGACATCAGAGGGGCAGAAGCCTGTACTGGCTGGGCCCCGGGGTCCTTGGGCTTGGAGAACCACAGACTCCAGAGGAGCAGCTGCCCCAGAAGTGACCGAACTGGGGTCAGAGGTGGGGGCTCCATCACAAACCAGGTTATCCGCTGGGCTCCCCTGGGCTGTCCCTCCCTGGGCTGCATCAAGGCAGGGGGTGGGGCAGACATCGTTCCTCTTTGCCTCGTGTCCAACATCTTAAAGATGTTGTTCGTAAATATTTTTGGTTTTTTCATTGTTTCCTATGGGGAGGGTAAATCCAGTCTCTGTTTCCCCACTTCGGCCTCAAGGGGCTCCTTTTTTATTTTTAAGAGAGGAAGAGGGCGGGGGGTAAGGGGGGTTCTCAGATCCTGCTTCTAGGGATCCCAACGAAAGACATTCCCTAAACAGATGCCTGAGGTCAGGGGGAGATCGAGAGAGAGACTCTTAAGCAGGCTCCACACCCATCACAGAGCCCGACGTGGGGCTTGATCCCACAACCCTGAGATCATGATCTGAGCTGAAATTATGAGTCAGATGCTCAACCAACTGGGAAACCCAGGCGCCCCTCAAAGGGCTCCTTTAATCAAATATTATGCTCACTGTGGATCTACTGTCATTAAAATGCCAATGTTTAAAGAATCATAAATAAAGCACATCGATCACTGAAAACTGTACTAAATACCATTTGTTTTGGGTGATCAAGAAGGCGATTTGGGTCTTACTGTATTTTGTGGTCTCCAAGTTGAACAGCTGCCTTCATTTCGGTCTGCTTCAGTTCTACCTGCATCCCACCAGGAGCCCCATGAGTTGGAGGCACCTCTAGGGTTCCCCTTTGACTTCAGAGCTCAGTTCAAACTCCTCATCTGGTGGGAAAGGCCAGGCCTGGCTCACAGCAGGTGCTCAAAACCCATCCACTGACTGGTGGGCCAGGTAGCCATTCCACAGTGCCTTGATGACATAAGGAAGTCCATCATTCCCTTCCTGTACCCCATGGAAGTGCCCATCCTTCCTGTGGCTGTCACAGCTGAGGGTCCTTCATCTTCTTTCTTTCCATAACAAAGCCAGCCTCCGATAGTGATTCCTTCTTTTCCCCTAGTAAAAAAGCACTAATTGAATTTCAAAGCTGGACACAGGGCTACTAACTGAAACACCACATTCCCTAGCATTTATTACAGGTAGGGGTGGCCACATGGTCAAGCCCTAGACAAAGAAATTAAAGTGAAAGGATGGGAGTAACACCAGGACATCTCTTTTATCTATCTATCATCTATCTATCTATCTATCTATCTATCTATCTATCTATCTATCATCTATCTATCTATCATCTATCATCTACGGGGGGGGGGTGCGGAGGAGCAGAGGAAGAAAGAGAATCTTAAGCAGGTGCCACACCCAGCCTGGAGCCTGATGCAGGGCTCAATCTTACAACCCTGAGATCATGACCTGTGCCGAAATCGAGAGTTGGACACTTAGCTAACTGAGTCACCCAGGCGCCGCTGGGACATCTCTTTTAAAGTGACTTCTTCCTCTTCTCTTTCCTCCTTTCTGACACCTGGAAGGCAGATGTAATGGCTGGACTCCAGCAGTCATATTGGACTATGAGATGACCTTGGAAAAGAAAGCCACAAGTGGCAGAGCAACAAGATAGAAGGAGCCTGAGTCAGGGCACCTGGGTGGCGCAGTTGGTGAAGTGTCCTAATCCTGGTTTTGGTTCAGGTCATGATCTCAGGTTTGTGAGATTGAGTCCCGCCTTGGACACAACACTCAGTGAAAGTGCTTGAGACACTCTTCCTCTGCCCCTCCCCCTAAAATAAATAAATAAGTCTAAAAAAAAGAAGGAAACTGGGTCTGTGAGATTATGGGCCACCATACCACTCGGGACTGCCTGTGTGTGTGTTCTTCTATACTGGTTAAGTCACTGTTTCGGGACTGGGTTACTTGCAGATGAACCCAATCTAACTGGTGTAGCGATACAGCCCATCTCGCATTCTCTCACGGCCCTTATGCCCCATTTCTGCAGTGCCTAACAGCAGAATCAGAGTTGATAAAGTGGCCCTGGGCTGTGGACAATCCAGATGGACGGAGCCAGTGCCTTGTGCTGGGATGTCGACAGCTTGAAGAGCCCCCGCTGGCCAGAGGAAAACCGGGGAACACTTCCAAGCCTCTTTCTGAGTTCCACTCTTAAGAAATGAGCCAGAAGCTGTGGTGCCGGATTGTCAAATTGACGAATGTGGGAATCATTTATTGTTCCCGAATCAACATCTTATCTGGCAACCTTCTCTTTTCCCTCTGAGGATTTCCTGCTGGCAGTCTTGACATGGTCAGTTGTCACTGCAAGCATCGTTCAACCCTTTAGCCCTGAGAGAGGAGCAAACAATGAGGAGCTGGTCACTGAACAGTCACTCTGGGGGGTTGGGAAGGAATTTCTGAATCAAAGAAAAAGTCTTTTAAACTTTGGAGCTGGGGCCCTTACGCAACAGACTTGAGTCAGTTTAGGCATTTTCGGTACGTTGGGTGAAGACTGTGGGCTATGGACTCGTGTTCAAATAGACGCAACCAGCTGACTGCTGTGAGATCCGAGCAAGTTACTTTACCTTTGTCTGCCTCAGTTTCCTCATCTGTAAAATGGGAATGATGATAGTACTTGCTTTTACAAGGTTGTTATGTAGACGAAATGAAATACTCCTTGTAAAAGCATTTAGCATGGCACAGAGAAAAGTTCCCAAAATTCCAGCTACTGTTCAGTTTCCGGAGACCTCATTTGAGAATAGTGAAACCCTCCAGAAGCCAAGTGACAGCAGAGTTTTCCTGAATGTAGGGAAGTGATGGACTAGGCATATCGTGGCCTTGATCTCAAAACCTGAAACTGGCTGGGGTCTCAGCATGCCTGCCACAAGGTCAAATTTCAATAGAAAGTCCTCATATGGGGAATTTCACAAGAAGGGAAAGGGTCTCAGGGCTCCCTGAGTCTGTGATCCACTTGGGGACCATCCTGGGCCATCCCATCAAGTCCTTTATCCCCATTTGTGATGGTCCCAAGAAGCCCAAGTTTCCTGGGGCCTCGCTCATCCTGACCCACTTCCCAGCCTCCACCCCTGCCTGCCTGCAGCCTTCAATCTGGCCCTCGGGAACCTCTAATGCACCCGAAAAATCCCTTGTATGCTCAGCGTCCCCTTAAATGTCCCCTGCCCTCTGTCCCATCGAAAGCCCCCCCCAGCCCTCCCCCCACGCTCCCCTGCTTCCTAACTCACCAAGCAAACAGGAGACCGCCCATCTCAGAGATGCTGCATGTGCTCCCCCGCCCCGCCCCTTCCACCCCCCCACCAGGCATCAGTCCCCCGTTTCAGGGACAAGCATCCCAGGCTCCAGCCAAGGCCTTGTTTGAGTAGTTCTGTCCCCTGCAAGGACACAGCCCTGGCACTCCCAGCTTCCTCTCCCACAGCATCGTCCCATTCATAAATAAACTTGTGGTAATGGTCCCCATCTTCAAACAAATCCTCTTGCCCCACGTAACAAATTTGACTATCAGAAGGCCTCTTCTGTTTTTTTGCTTCCTCAACTGAAAATTTAAATTTACAAATTTATAAATCATGTTTATAGAATTCACCAATCTATTATTTTATTCTGTTTTTCCTCTGCATTCAACAGCCTATAAAAACTACCGTATCCAAGGATACCCATGGCTTTTAGGGACGCGTGGCTCTTTCAACCTTAGGAAATATTAACGGGACATAGCTCCTTAATAGGTCAAAGGGGATGGGGCGCCTGGGTAGTGCAGTCGTTGGGCATCTGCCTTCGGCTCAGGGCGTGATCCCGGCATTCCGGGATCGAGTCCCACATCGGCCTCCTCCACTGGGAGCCTGCTTTTCCTCTCCCACTCCCCCTGCTTGTGTTCCCTCTCTCGCTGGCTGTCTCTCTGTCACATAAATAAAAAAATAAAATCTTAAAAAAAAAATAGGTCAAAGGGGAAAAGCTTATTATTTCCACAAATACTACAAGGGAATTTGATAAATCGATACGCATTCTTGATAAAAGAAACAGAAACAGCTCTCCGTAATCTATGAAATGAAGGGTACTTTCTCAGCATGACAAAGAATAAAGAGCAGCTAATGTCATACTTAACACTGAGATCTGTGAGCAGCACTTGCCAAGTGCGTCCTCAGAAAAACAGATCTGGTGTTTTATATAAAAAATGGTATCGTGGTGTGTGAGTTAGATGAGGCAGAAATGGCTTCTTACTGTGATTAGCCCCTGAAATGTTGGTGTTTGTTCCATTACCCTAACAGTCTTATATGGATGTTTCTGGTTGGTGGACAGTATCGTTCCGTGGTCATTCAGGGACTCAGCTTCCTTCCATCATGTGGGCGCAGAGCTCCCCAGGACCTTGACATTGGCTTCCAGCTGGCGGAGAGGGAAAGTGAGAGTGGGGGTACACACCCTTTACTCAATTACTCTGAATGTGGCACGCCTCACTTCTGTTCACATTCTGTAGGCCTGAGCTAGACATCAGACTTCACTTGTCTGCAGGATGTGTGTGAGACCAGGAGGGGAGTGGGCAGCAGCCCCAGGGAGGGGGGTGGGCAATCTTGTTGGTAGTGGCAGGAGTGCGAAGTAGGACCACCGGGGTGGAGGACATCCTGCTAACGATCTGTCACATTTAACAAGATTGCATATCCTTTGACTTCATAACCTCATCTCTAGCAATTTTTACTATGGTTATATTCACAGACGTGTGTAGATTTGCATTTTAAGGACGTAGCTCATAGATTGACTTCCCGTGGCTGCGGATTCAAATGACCACACACCTGCTGACTTTGACAACAGAAATTTATTGTCTCAGAGTTCTGGAGGCCAGAAGTCCAAAATTAGCATTGCTGGGCCCGCATCAAAGGGTCAGAAGGGCCATGCTCCCTCTGAAGACTCTGGAGAGAATACTTCTGTGCCTCTTACAGCCTCTGGGGGCTGCTGGCATTCCAGCCCTTGCCTCCACCTCCACATCCCCTTCTCCATGTGTGTGCCTTCTCTTCGGTATGCATCTGACCTCCCTCTGCCCTTCTATGGACATAGAAGACCTAGGACCCTCTCCCCATCTCAAGAGGCCTAATCTAACCACACCTGTAAGGCCTAATCTACTTCCCCCCTATCAAGTAACTTTCTCGGGTTCCAGAAAGCAGGATATCTTTGACATCTTTGGGTGGCCACCACTCAGTCTGCGATGCCAGACAACACTGTGATGGTGAGACATTGGTGACCTCCTGGATGTCCCTCAAAAAAGCCTGGACGAATAAACTACTATCCATCCATCCGGTAGAACAGCTGCAACCATTAAGAGGAGCAAGGCTACAATCTATGTACTGATGGAGAGGAAATTCAGGTACAAAACTGCTGCTTATCTCCAAAGAAAGAAATACACATATGCTTATATACTGAAAGAGCGTTTGTGGAAAGATCGTGAGAAACTGGTAAGAGTGGCCTCGTGGTTCAAACTATAGGGAGGCACGGGTGGGATGGAGTCATGCTTTCCCTGCAGGCTCTCTTGTACCTTTTCTGATAAATAAAGTCACCTCTTCTGATAAATATCGTAGTCAGCTGTAGTAGCCCACGTTCAGAGCATGAGTCACAATGTAGCCAGAAGGTGGCAGGCAACAGAAACGCCCATGGACAGATGACTGAGTAAACAAAATGTGGTCTATGCAGATGATGGAATGTTTGCTCAGCCTTAGAAGTAGGGGGGAAATTCAGACACTTGCTACAACCCAGACGGACCCGAGGACGTCATGCTCAGGGAAATAAGCCAGGCACAGAAGGACAAACACTGTACGATTCCACTCATAGGAGGTATTTAGAATCGCCGAAATCAGAGACAGAAAGTAGAACAGTGGTCGTCAGGGACTGAGGAAGGGAGACTGTTTAATGGAGACGGGGTTTGTTTTGCAAGATGAAAAGAGTCCTGGAGATGGACGATGGTGATGTCTGCGCAACCATGGGAATATACTTCACACCACCGAACTGCACACTTGAAAATGGTTTAAATGGCAAATTTTGTGTCATTTTACCACGATAAAAAGGGGAAAAGTTTAAAAATCAGTTGTAGAAGTATGATAGTTGTAACAGTTAGTTGTCCAAAGAAAGTAGCTTACCAAAAATATGTAAATATGACCTCATTTGCATAATAAACAAATGAACGGTGTATTAAGAAGTCCTTTCTTGACTTCCCATCCTTCTCTAGCTATTGTCTCCCTTCTGTGCCATCCTTTAGAGCAAAACCCCCTGAAAGAGTTGTCCATATCTGCCGTCCCTCCCGTTTTCTCTTGAACCTGCTTAGGTGGGGCTCCTGTCCACAGTGTAGGAGAGAAGCCCCATGTTGGGTTCAGTCACCTGCACAAGCTCTCCTGCCTCTCTGGGCTCGGCTATCCCACTCAGAAATGTTGGGAAGCTCAGGGCTGGTGCGCCAGCTCTCCCCTTCCCCTGCACTCACTCCCCAGCACGGTTTCTGCAGCTCCGGCCAGGGTAACCTCTGTGCAAGGCAGGACACGGTGCTCTGGCTGGGCATTGACAGGGCTGGAATTTGAAGGTGATGATAGATCCTCCCCACCTCCACCCCCACCCCACAAATGCATCTTGTGAGATACACCTGTCAGGATCAGGGCATGCTCAAAGGGCAACCCTGTCTGTGCAGGAGAGTTTCAGCAGACCCCCGTGAGGAGGAAGAGCCCCGTGGAATAAGATGGGAGCATCACCAGGGTGAGGCCAACAGACTGGACCCTCTTGGAGCCCCAGTTTGGCTGACCAGACTCCAAGGAGCCCTCTAGCTCTATAACCACCATGCTCTTTTTTCCCCCTAGAGTCACATTCCTGGGAGCACTGAATATGTCAACCTGACATTTGGTAGTTGAGCCATCCAAGAGCAGAAAAGGGCATTATTTGAGACTCAAAAGGTGTATTTTATATTCACACGCTTGACTTTCAAGACCCTGAATGAATTTTGCTGAAATAAATATTCACCTTTGGGTTTCATCCAACTATGTGAAGTTTTAGTCCCCCAGAGCCTTTTCTCTTTCTTTCTTTCTTTTAAAAGAATATTAAAAGTGACTGAAAAGAGGGATTTAGAAATGAATGGCTATTTTTCAACATGTCTTACAAAATGAAAAGGAGCAAATGATATAATATTTCTCAGAGACACGGATTTAGGAAAGGCGAGATTTAGAACCCAGTGGGTATTTATTGTGATGTGAGATTTCTATCCTTGCTGGCTTCAGTATTCAACCCTGCACAGTCAGAAGCGGGGGGGGGGCAAATGCAGATGACCACCAATCCCAGTTGCCAGCCTGCACCCCGGTTTTAGCACCAAGAGTCCTGCATTGTAGAAAACTCCTCTGTCCCCAGCAAGGAACCAGGGTGGTTGGTTACCCTAGTTGAGATTGCTACGGATATGAGAAGGGCTCATACAGCCCCACTCAACCCAGCCCAGGTGACCCAATGTCCCTGTCAGTTCGATGTCATCATGTACCTGCCTCAAGAGGCAACATCTACATCAAGAACTGTATGCAACACCAAGCACAGGGATTTTAGAAAGCTCGAGAAACAATGCCTTATGTCCCAGCCTGGTTCTAGCTAACTGAGAATCACCTGTCACCTTCAGGACGGATAGAGCAGAAAGTGGGGACCAGGGCAGAGCTCTGTGACAATGAAGGCTTAGATGAGCTCCAGAATTAGACAGAGGCAGCTGTGGACAACTGCAGGCTGCTGGAAGGCAGGGACTCTGCCTTTGTCATGTTAGTATTCCTAGTGCTGGCCTGCTTCCTCACATGATGAACGCCTAATCGGTGGCTCTTGTACTGGACAGAACTGTCATGGCAAAGGCGTGAAGAAGAGTGTGCGTATGTGCCCGCATGGGGGAGAAAGAGAGAGAGATGTCAGAAGGCAAGGCTGGGGCTCACCATAACCAACCTCCACAGTCCCCACATCTTCCCCAGTGCAGAGCTTGGAGCAGGGAAATGCTGACTGCCACCAGCGGTCACACCAAAGCATGCCCTCATCTCCCATTCTCCCAATCCTTTTTTCATGTGTAAGTCCAGGCTGGTGTCTCCTGGGTAATTACCTTGGAGATGGTCCAACCCCCACTTCCCCTGTCACCTACGCTGGCCCCAGGGACCTGTGGATCAGCAGGTGTCCCGAGAGCTCACAGACACAAGCTGGTGTGGCTGGGCATCGCTGAACTGACCCCGCTGCCCTGGTCTAGGTCAGAGTTGAAGTCCGAGGCCACTCTGTGGATCTCACTTCCTCCGGGCAGCTTTGCAGCCTCCAGAGCTGGAGAAGCTCCAGGAGCATCTCCCCAAGAGCCCTCTGGAGCCAGATCGCCACATGACAAGCCCCACGAGGTGGCGGTTTTGTTCACTGAGCCTGTCTTTTCCACTGTTGGACTCCCTCCAGCCAGCTGTGTGCCGACACCAGCTTGGGAGAGCTAACCGTTAAACATTCACCCATGTTGCCAGCTGGTTGTTAAACACAGCCACTGTTAAAGATTAAATTGTATCAGCTAACTATTAAATAGATTAGGTTAGATATGAAGGTGGTAACTTCTCAAAACGTATCACTTCCTAATCATTTCACCTTATTTTACAGTCATCTACACCTACATCTATTTACACCTGCTGTGCTTGGGAGGGGAAAGCACGATCGTGGGGTGCTATGGGACACCTCTTCCCAACTCTGCATCACTGACGTCACATTGGCAGCTTGCGTTGGCCATAGATGGAGTGTTTACACCATGGAAATCTACAAATCAGGACTTTTTCTCTCCCGATTGTACACCCCAGCCCAGCATGATGTCTGGCACAGAACAGGGCTCAGCTGCTCACCCTTTGTACGTAAACTTCCTGGAGCTATCCCAGCTTGCACGTGCCACCTGCTTCCTGCTGAGACGCCGGTGACTAGTCGATGCCCTGTCTACATCGGTTCCCCTTGAGCCGCTGTGGAATCAATCCGTATTAGCCTCCTGCGGCCGCTGTAACAAATTAACACAAACTGGATGGCTTAAAACAACAGAAATTCATTCTCTCACTGTTCTAGGAGCCAGAAGTCTGAAATCGAGGTGCTGGTGAGGCCAGATCCCTCCAAAAGCTGACAGAGAGAATCCTTCCTTGCTTCTTGTCTCCCAGCAACCCTTGGCATTTCTTGGCTTATAAGTGCAGCACTCCAATGTCTGCCTCTGCATTCACGTTTCTCCTCCTGCGTACTTCTCTACATCTTTTCCTCTTCTTAGGACCCCTGTCATTGGTGTCCCACCCTAGAACCCACACTAATCCTGTATAACCTCATCTTAACTAATTGTATCCACAAAGACCTTGTTTCCAAATAAGATCACTTTCTGAGGTTCCAGGTGGACATGAGTGGGAGGAAGGGACACTGTTGTTTTTTTTTAAGATTTTGTTTTTATTTATTTGACACAGGAGAGAAAGAGAGCGAGAGCCAGAGAACACATGGGGGTGGGGAACGGCAGAGGAAGACAGAGAGGGAGAAGCAGGGAGCCCAGTGTGGGGCTTGATCCCAGGACCCTGGAATCATGACCCGAGCTGAAGGCAGCTGCCCAACCGACTGAGCCACCTAGGCGCCTGAAACTACACCATTGTTTATTCAGACTTGCAACTCTAGGTATGGCCTGATCCATGTGACCTCCTGGAAGCCAGAGTTCAACCTTACTCTATCGACTGCAGCCCTGGCCCAGAGCCCACACACGTGCTGGAGCAATCGCATGGCCCGCCCCGAGGGGAGTTTCGCAAACACTGTTGACACAGAGAGATGCACATGAACTTCTCCCAACCTGTTGTGATGATGATATCTCGTTTTTGTGGAGCACTTAGCAGGTGGTACGGTCATCGTGAGTGCTCAAAGGCACCATTTCTATGATCTCCTTTGATCCCTATTTCAGTCCTGGAGAAAGCCAGAAAGAGGCATGCTCTCATATTCACAAACTTTTGCTTGGACTTTCAGGGGGTCTGTGGACCTCTGGAAGAGCATCATGGGTCTCCTAAGAGTTCACAAACCCCAGGATAAGAAGTCTAGGAAAGGAACACATTTCATTAGGCCGGCAGCACGAATACAGCCATGACGGCTGGAGGCACAGATGCTCAGGATGGGGCAACAAGAGTCGAGGCCGGGAGATCCGGGCATCACACAGGTGAGCCTGTTCATCAGCTGGAACCTGGGGCAGGGCCCCAGGCAGGTGGGACAGAGAGGGAAAACAAGGCTAAGGCTAGGGTAAGACAAAAGAGGCACCCAGGGTGCAGAACTTAAGGAAGTGTTCGCTCCCTCTCAGAGGAACCCCCATCCTCGCCTTAAAGCAGGAACCCAGCTGGTACCAGACCTGACAAATGAACATGACTGATGGGCCCAGGAGGACAGTGAGGCTCAGAAGTAGGCTGCCTTGAGAGGGGCAGGGACCTGAGTTTGTGGGCCATGGCCAGTCAAGGTGACCTGGTGGAGAAGATGCAGGGAGAATTAACACCTGACCCCTCTCCTTCCTCTCCTTCATCTCCCGCTGGGGCCCCCCACTGCCTGAACCCAATGGAAAGTTGAAGAGCAAGGGAAATGACTGACCAAGCCTGGAGGAGAACAGGGAGCTGTGGGTGGGGGCAAAGGGAAGGAATTCCATACAGGGCAAACGTGAACCACTTGCAGGAGTTGGGTTCTGAGAGATGAGCGGGTGGATGAAGGGGCCCAGGAAGCCCAGGCAGGGCCAGCCCTAGGCCCTCAGCCACCTGCCCATCAGAACCCCCAAGGGAACTTGTGTTAAGAATGCAGATTCCTGGGCCCTGCACCCTGATTTAGGCTCAGTGACTCTTGGGGGGGTGTTGGAATCTATCCTTCCAGACCTCTTGAACCAGTGTTGTGGAGCCCTGGGCAGGGGTTGCAGATGGTCTCCGCCAACAGCCAGGCCTGGTCCCTGGGTGCTAGGGGTCCTTGGCTGGGAAAAGGCAGGGGGGCTAGAAGCCAAGCAGATAAAGAGAGCTAAGTCTTCCACCACCTGAAACCCCAGACTCTCCCACAAGCCTGTCCTAAACTTCCCACTCTATCTCCTTTCCATTCCTCTCTGTCACTCTCTAGGGGTTGCACATGAGAGCTGACCCAGAGTGGGTGGCCTTGGGGACCACACACAGGACTGGTGAGAAGCTGGGGTGAGCTGTGGATAGGGAGGGACAAACCAAGGAGTCACTTCCTCGCAGCTGTGAGCAGGAGTGTTTGGGGGCCACGAGGACCGTGCCTGTCTCTGCTCCCAGGCTGGCCTCTGCTCCACTGGCCAGGGCTGGCCAGGCGGGCCCACAACAGCCTTCCACAGTCCCATCCCCTGGCTCTGATGGCCTCCCCAGCCCGTGAGGGACCAGAAGCCACTCCTTTACTTCTGAATATGTCTCTGCAGGGCGACTTACAGAGAGTGACCCCTCAGATGGGCCAAGACGGTCCAGACCAGCCTCCCTGGACCCTGGGCCAGCTGTCCTCTGGAAGGAGAGCAATGGGTTTGAGGTCTCAGCTGCTCCTGGCTTGAACCTGCACCAGAGTCGAACTCAGGGCTGGACACAAAAGTGCCAGGCTGCCCTTGAACTCTTGGGAGCTGAGCATGCACCAGGGGCAGATGACAGACTCCCAACCCTTCCTAAGTTAACCTGATGTGAAACAGAAGATCCAAGTGCTGCAAGAGAGGGGAACAGCTCCCCCCACCCCCACCCACTCCCATGACATCCTGAGGCCCCAGCACCAAAGATGTCCAGGCTACTCAGTCTTCTTGGCTGCTGGTAGAGAGAGGATCTGAACCTCAATCCCCAGGCCACCTTCCCTGGTTGCTGGAGAACATCCAGCTCTAATCCTACTGCTGGCCCCATCCCCGCCCTGCCGCGTGTCTGGTCTCACAGGATCTGGAGGGATTAATTAGTGCTGTCGTGCTGGGCTGGTAGAAGGGCGGGCTGTCCCCAGGGGCACCTTCAGCGGGAGTGTAGACTGCAACATGACGCCTGCCTTCTTCAGGAGGGAATCTGCCTCTCAGACCAGAGCCCCAGGACTCTGGGTCCGACCTCCGCATGAGCCGTGCCTTCCCTCCTGTGGGAGAGCTGAGGTTCAGAGCGGAGCGATGCCTTTCCTCTCTGTGCTGGTGGTGGGCCAGGCTCCCTTAACCGATGCGTGTGGATGGGTAGGGGTTGGAATTGAGACCCGTTCAAATGCTCTCTTCAAGGTGTTTTCCCTGGGGGCACCATCTCCCTACTACCCTCTGCTTGCTTGCCCTGTGTCTTCTCTTCACAGCTGGTCATTGCATTTTTTACGGCATCTATCTGTGTCATGTCTGTCTCCCCGACCAGAACATGGACTCCCTGAAGGCAGGCACCCCACTTTGTCCACCACTGTGTTTCCAGGGCTTTCCACAGCGCCCCGCACAAAGTGCAGCTCATTGGAGATTTGTAGAATGAATGAACAATGAAGGAACTGACAGAAGGATGGGTGGACACAGCCTCAGACAAAGGAAGAAGGAAAGAGAAAGAAGCCACCGCTGTCCTGGGTCTGGGACAGCAGGGGGTCGGTGGCTGTGGTGGAGCTAGGAGGTTGTCACACAGTCTGGGAATGGCAGGTGCTTTCTGATCCGAAATTGGTCATGACAAAATCTTGTGTCATTTTAAATTGACACAGAGGTAAGCTTTGGTCCCAGAGCCTGGAGGTGAAAGGTAGTCATGGAGGGATTATAGGGGTGGGGTGCAGGGGCACGATTTTTCCAAACCAGTCGGGGTGCCCAACTTCTTCACCACCAAGACCCTTTTGATTAATTTCCCCTCTTGCCCAAGGACCTCATGTTTTGAAAGTGTTAGTTTGTCAAACAATGTTAGGAATAATCTATTTATTTGCATGTTTTTTATTAACTAGAGCCATCTGCAACTCTCTGATCGCCTTTCTTACAGCATGAGCTCATTAGGTTGAGATAATTCTAGCCCAAAGCAAAGTAACTTGAGATTTTCATTAACCATCGTAGCCAGATGGTGGTCCATGTATGATTTCCATTTGACTGTCTGGAAATAACTCCAGGTCATCCATGGACAAAAAAGCAGCAATGTTCTTGGTCTTTTCTGTCTCTCTCCATGCTAGGCTCTTCAGGACTCACTATGTGAGAAACATAGAATGTAAATACAGACACATGCTTCTGGAATCTAGGGCTGTGGGGTGAGCAGAGGGGGAGAGAGAGAGAAGTGGAGTTCATACTTGCAAATGTTGCATATGATGGACTGAAAAAAATCTGATGGACTGGTGATTTCTTAATTTCTTTGCAAAAGAGAGTAGAGACATTTTCATTTTCTTTCTTCTTTTCCTCTGGTAGCAACCATTACGCTGACCGGACATGGTGAGTCTCTGAGTCTCCTTGAGTGTTGACTTTGACCAGTAGAGAGCTGGTGAAGAACTACGAAGTCGTTGAGCTCATGAGTGGGGTTAGGGTCCTGCAAATATTCAGCCCCTTGATGCCCAAGTGTTGGGCAAAGAAGTAAACAGAAACATAAAAGAGGGAGATGGGAATGAAGCTTTATTTGGAATAAGGAAGTGACATCAGATTGTACTTGAATCCACAGGAAGAAGTAAAAGCAACCAAAAATGGTAAATAAGAAGGTTAATATTTTAAAAAACTTGGTAAATGCATTTGTGTTCTTTACTCTGCTAGCTTTTTAAAAAGACATCATAGTATATAAAGCAATGATTATAATACTGTATAGCTGGGTTTGTAACCTTACACTTATAATATATAGCTGGGTGTATATAGACATGATATGGGTAACAATAATAACACAGAAAGAGAGTAGGGGATGGAGTTAAGTTTCCATAACTTACTGGAATTAAGTCAGTGTAAATCTGAAGTGGGTTCTTGTAAGTTAAGATGTGTATTGTGAGAGCTAGAGAAATCATGTGTGGCTGGGTGGCTCAGTCAGTTAAGCATCTGACTCTTGATCTCAGCTCAGATTTTGATCTCAGGTCATGAGTTCAAGCCCCACGTTGGGCTCCATGCTTAAAAGCCAAAAACAAAAGTTAAATTCATTAAGGAAATGAAAATTGTACAGTACAAAATATCCACTTGATACAAGAAGAGGTCTGAAGGAGGAATAGAGAGACAAAGTAGTTATAAGCTACAGAGAAAATGGAAAGGAAAGCAAAATGGCAGACATCCAACCATACTAATAACATTAAACGGGAAAGGATTAAACAGTTTAACCAAAAGGCAGAGATTGACAGACTAGAAAAAAAATATCTGTGACCTAATTATATGCTGTCTCCGGGAGATACTTTTTATTCAAAGATACAAATAGGTTAAATGTAAAAGATGAAAAAAGATACATCATGCAAACCGAAACCATAACAAATTAGGGAACTTAGATGAAATGAACAAAGATACAAAATACTGAAAGTGACTCAAAAAGAAACAGAAAATCTGAATAGACCTACAATGGGCAAAGACATGGAGTTAGTAATTTAAAAATTCCACAAAAATCCCAAGCCCAGATGGCATCAATGGTGAGTAACATTGTATAATGCTGATCTCAGTGCCTGGGGCAGCGTAAGTACCCAGTAAAGATCGCCCTGTATTGCTCCGATTTTTCTCTCACACGTTGTTCAAATGCCGCGTTGCACTTGCCTACCATCTCTTGCTGGACTGTGAACTTCCTGAGGGCAAGGAATCTGTCTTATTCTTTATATTCCAAGTGCCCTGCTTGGTGCCTGGCTAATGCCCCAAGAGAGGTAGAGAGAAAATAATGTCAGAATTTGAAGGAGACGTGCTTATTCCAGTTGGGGGAATCTGGCAGATTCATGGAGGAGTACTGTCTGAGATGGGCCTCGAAGGCTGGTCCGTGAAGGCTGGGGGATGCCCAGACAAAACTAAAGAAGGGCTAACATGGACGGGGCATCCAGGAATGCTTCAAGAAAGAAGAATGTTCAAGACGTCTCAGCCTAGAGATCCCTTTGCGATCTTATTATGGGTGAGAAAACTCCCTGTTTAAGAAAATCCAAGTTATCTTCTGTTCCTTTTGTCTTTGGCCCTGCCCTTGGCTTCTTTGCAGACCCATTCTCCTCCCTGACTTCTGCGGGATGTCGGCAGCTCCTCACTGGCAGCTGCTTCCCAATAACCCCAGGAGGTAGCCGTACGCGTTGACTCCATTTTACAGATGGGGAAACTGAGGGGCAGGGAGGTTATTAAATTGCCTAAGGTCCACAGCCAATGAGAGGTCGTGGTGGAATCCGAGCTCAGGGTTCGGCTTCCTGACGGGCTTTGAGGAGTTTCAGCTGTAACACAACTGACACCTGCACTGGATTTTGCTTCTGGTTCTATGTATTCTCCCTCTTTGGTGAAAGTGTAAGCCACGTGTAAGACAACTTAAGATTATTATTATTTTTTTTAAAGATTTTATTTATTTGAAAGAGAGCAAGAGCGAGAAAGCATGAGCAGGGCAGAAGGGCAGAGGGAGAGGGAGAAGCAGACACCCTGCCAAGCAGGGAGCCCGACGCAGGGCTCCATCCCAGGACCCCGAGACCATGACCTAAGCTGATGGCAGACGCTTCACCGACTGAGCCACCCAGGCGCCCCAACAATTTAAGAATATTAAAAAAAAATTTTTAAAATATTTTATTTATTTGTCAGAGAGAGAGGGCACAAGCAGGGGGAGCAGCAGGCAGGGGGAGAAGCAGGCTCCCCACTGAGCAAGGAGCCTGAAATGGGACTCAGTCCCAGGACCCTGGGATCATGACCTGAGCCGAAGGCAGACGCTTAACTGAGCCACCCAGGCACCCCAACAATTTAAGGTTATTAAACATTGTTTTGATGCTGTACAGGAAAGGCAATTACCCACCTGTCCAGGACACAATGTGGCTTCCAGGGCCCACACAGCTATCTCTCAGAGTCTGTCCTTGAGGCTGGTGTGCACGTCGCTGGTCCCATGCCACGTCAAGGGGCTGGTGGCTGTTTGGGGGGATGGGTGGATGCACACGTAAGTGTGTGAGGCCCCTCACAGAAAGGAACAGGGGTGGGGTGTGAAGAGAAAGCTGGGCCAGGGGCCAGCGGCTGAGCTCCCACCACCCCGCCCCACACTGTGCAGCCACATGACTGCACGGAATGCTGAAGGGTCTGAGTGTTGTAAGGGTCAATCTAGTCTTCAAGGTCCTTATAAAGGTATATTTTGTCAAGGTAAAAGAAGTTACATATTTTATGTAACTTTTCTGCTTTGGCTTGACTTTAATACTTGGCTGTATGGAATGTGATTTCTTCTCTCAGACCCTGCAAATGTTAGGGACAGACCTATCGATTACTATACATACATAGAAAAACAGTTTTATTTTGAGTCTTTTCCTTTTAACATGAACGGAATCACGCTATAGGTATTTTTTGTTTATTATTTTCCCTTTTCGCTTAATAATAGGACTTCAAGAATTTTTCATGTCCTTGCGTAGAAATCTATCTACTTCAATGGAACACAGGATACAATGCGTCTTCGTTACTTTTTCTCCCAGAACAGCTGGAATTCTTCCCAAGACATCTTCAATAAGAAAAGAAAATTTGCTCGTGTGTGAACTGAGTGATGCAGGCAAGACTGATGTAACAGGAACCTCCGTGGGGACAAGCCTGGCTTGTTCCCGAGACTCCCTCTCCGATGACTGTACACACCTCATTCTCCCAGGGTCCGGAGGCTTTCCAGCCAGAGGTCAAGTTCTAAGGAAGGAAGTTCGGGAGCTCAGAGCTGGGAGGCAACTCACTGGGTCTGCACATTTTTCATGGATTAGTAACACATTCTCTGGCGAGTTCATTGTGAGCGAGTTGGGAGCGCTTTCCTTTTTCTCTTTTAGTGAGGTAATGTCACGATTTTACACATGCCTCTAATTGCTGCTCCCTCCCTTCCTCAGAAACTAATCGAGCATTTTCCAGGTCAGATTGGTGTTTAGTCATCTGGACACGAGTCCCCCTTCCTCTTGCCTTAATCTTTCCCAGGCTGGATTCTGTCTTTGAAACAATAGGAAATGACAAGGTCTATTTTTCTTTTCTTGAAAGGATTCAATCCATGGAGTCATGAGTTGGAACGGAGAAAGTATGGGGAATGAATATGTACCCCCAATAGGAAGTGACCAACTTTCCTCTCTTTGTTCTGCAGAGTCCTGTGGGCTGAGCTCACGATATCCCAGAGAGTTTGCCTAAAAAGCAGGGAGGCGGCGTGTTCACCTCAAGATACATTCCCAATTGGATTTTCTGCTGGACCACTCTGAAATGCAATTAGGCTGTGAGCGGTCTTCAAGCAAAGATTGGGGACCTTTGAAGAGGGGCTCTCTAGAATAATTTGTCGGGCCTTTGATGCTATTAATTACATCTTAAAGTACCCACGTGAGTCAGTCACTAGACTAGCTTTGTAAATGTGTTGATTTTCATTTCTCCAGCAGAATTAAGCTGTCATTTGGTATTTTCCAAGATACTACGAGTAACCGGATAGTCATCAGTAAAATCTGGAACAAATACAATTCCAAGAGTCAGAAGGCCAAGGCCCTCCTGGCTGAGAGTGGGCTGAGTAGGAGAGTCCCGTATCTGCTCCGGGAGGTGGAAGGATGCTGCCCAAAGAAGGTGATGCCATCCTAACTGCCAGGTGTCAAACGGGTCCTGTGGTCTGGAGCACAGACTCACCCCCTGGTGTCCTGCACATTAGCCTGTTTTCCCATGGCACCTCCCCACTCTGGCTGTTCCCTGTTCCCAAACATGGCTTTCCACCTCCTACCTCCTGGCCTATCACCGCTGCTCATCTCTACACCTCCCACCCCGACTCACCTTTCAAAATTCTGCTCATTCCTTGAGGACCAGGCTGAGCACCTCCACCATCCTCTCTTTGCTCCTGGGCCACCTGCTTTGACCATTTACTGTCATTCTTACACCCTGTCTTGAAAAGTCAGGACATCCAAAGGATAAAGGAAAGAGCCAGCTCTGCTCCTGGGTTCAGTGGAGGTGTGAGATACTGAAGCAAGAGGAAGAGGAGGCAGGGAAGGGAGCTCAGTAGTGGTGACCCAGCAGGGATGTCTGGGGAGTGGGGACAGGGCTCCCAGGTGTGAAAGGCCTGGCCTAACATTTCTCTGGACTGTTCCTGGTGGTGCTGATAGGCCCTGGATTTGGGGGGGGGGCAGTTCTGCTAGGTAAGACCCATTCTTTTCAAGGAACAAAGGAAGGGGAATTAATAGCATCCATGGTGCCCAAAGGAAGTGCTGGTGGCAGCAGCTGTCACAGGATAAGTGGCCAGGGCAGGGGAGGTAGCCAGGGCTCCCAAGGCCATGGCTCTGTGGTGGGTGGGAGCTCACAAAGGGTGGGCTGGAGCTCCAGCTGTGGACTTGTGCATCAAGGCACACCAGAGCAACAGAGGTCTCAAGACTGGAGACCAGCGACATGTGGGGGGATCTCCCAGAAGGTGAGCAGAGGTGGGGTAGGTGGTCCCCGGGTCCCACATATCTGCACTTGGGATTTTGATCTGATGACATCCCTGGTCAGTGAGGCCCAGGGAAATACCCACTCCATTCATTGAAGTGATTTGGGCTTGTGTCTATGTGTCTAAATGACCCACTAGCTCAGCATTGCCAGACAGAACCATCCACCCTGTCCAAGACAGTAGCCACAGGCCACGTGGCTCCCAGGCACTTGACAATGTGACTGGTGTGACTGAAAAGCTGACTTTTATATTTCATCAACTGATTCAAATCTAAGTTTAGATAACCACGTGTGGCCAGTGGCTCCACACTGGACAACGCTGCCTTGGATGGTCCACATCTGCGATTTGATACCAGCTCATTCATTCCCCGGGGAGCCAGCACAGCACCCCCCAGAGGAGGTGCCTGGTGATTTGAAATTCCTAAAAAGGATGCAGTGTCCTCGGGTTATTAGCTGGCTTCCTGAATTCTGCCTTATGTGGTTGATGTTATCGTGGCTCTTTCTTGCCTTATTTCCAACTATAGACCAGCATGGCTTCCAGTCGACGAGGCATTTAGTTGGAGTATTTATTTAGGATTTAATCTCCTGGGCTACCATCCAGTCTTGGGATGGAGTTTGGCCAACTCTGCACTGGTGGTCAGGCTTACAATGGGCTTCTTAAAACCAAATGACCATAGTTCCGGGTGCGTAACTACCCTGCCAGAACTGGGCACGGCCTTTTAAGTCCATGCGTGGGAGCCTTCACTGTGCACTTGGCCAAAGAATCCAAGGAAGGTCCGGCCTGGACACTTCCCTCCGAGCCCTGCAGATAGAATGACTGTATCCTCTACATAGGCTTCTCAGTGGCAGGGCTGAGGGCAGCTGCTCCCTCAGCAGCGTGTTCTTACTTTGCCCTTGAATTCTGTCAGACCCCCTCAGTGCTAAGCGACACGGCCTTGGCCATGCTGGACGCTGCGCTCAGGAGGAAGAGTACTTGGTGATAGAAACTTCCCTTTACTGTTGCTCTTACTGGATGAGAAGCATGATCACCCTCAACACCACTAGGTAGGAGGTGTTGTTATTACGCCCATTTCATGGATGAAGAAACTGAGGCACAGACAGGTCACCCCGAGATCAAACTAAGATCAAGTCCGAGTAGAAGCTGGGAGGCAAGAGGGCAAGAGGGGACCTCTGAGCCTGGGACAGAGCCATGGCCGCTACGATCGGCCTCCGTGTTTCAGTATCCGGGTGGGGGTGGGGAGCAGGGCGAAAGCTTGGTGTTTTCCAGGAGGTCCCCACTAGGCAGCATGGGCTGCTGGGAGGGGGGACGGGCTGCGGCCCTGGGGAGAGAGTGGCTGAGAGCACTCACTTGGCTCCCCTGCCTGCCAGGGAAGACTCAGCCTCAGACCTAGGTTCCCCAGGTAACCTGGAGCAGAAGCCGGTCTCTGGGGACCCACAGAGAAGGCCGGGGCAGAGTGAGAGGGAGATCCCATGGCACCCCTTTCCAAGACGTACCAGATACGAGGCTGGCTCTTTTCCGGGTACCACCTGATAGCGGGAAGGGTCCCTGATGATCCTTTGGGTCAGGCTCCCGCCAAGGCTGCGGGGGACCTCGTGCCCGTGGTGGGGGCCAACAGGGGCCACGTGTGCCCCCAGGTCCACAGAGCCTCCCCCGGGCGGTGGGTCAGTTTCCTGAGATGGAGGTTCTTGCAGGAGTGGTTTGTTGAAGGCGTGCTCTCAGGAGAAATTCTTGTAAGAAATCACTCCGTCTAGAATGATCGTGCCCCTCCTATTCATATGCGGAAAGCCTACCCCCAGGTATGGTGGAATTAGGAGGTGAGGCCTCTGGGTGGTGATCAGGCCATGAGGATAGAGCTCTTATAAATGGGATTCCTGCCCTAGGAAAGAGCCTCCAGAGAGCTCCCCTGTGCCATCCATCGTGTGAAAAGGTGCTGGCCGTGAGCCAGGAAGGGGGCCCTCACCCCACCACGCTGGCACCCAGAGCCTGGACCTCCAGCCTCCCGCACTGTGAGAAAGACGTTTCTGTGGTTTCTAAGCTGCCCATCTCTGGCATTTTGTTACAGCAGCCTGAGTGGACTAAGACAAAAATGATGAGGGCCAATTCTCTGCAGGAAAGGGCAGCCATGGGCCATCTGCAGCCGCCCTCAAGCCGCCAGGGCAGGTGCTGCCTGGTGCAGGGATCTGGGCAGGGTACAGCGTTGTGCACTGCACATTTGTGGGCTCAGGAGTGGGACAGATTTCCGGGCTTCCCAGTGCTTGCTTGGGGCCAGGGTGTGTGCTGTTTCTCCCTGAAGGGGCCCCAAATACTCAGCATCCACAAAGTACCAGCAGCCCCACTAACAAGCTTCCTGAATCCAGAAGGGCTGAATTTTCCAGCAGGCAGCTCATGGCTGGAGAGTCAATGTTTGTAGGGAGGTAGTGACATGTGCAAACCTTCCGCAGAGTGCTGGCTTCTTGTCACGGGACTTCCGGGACCCCACAGCTTGGAAACAGAGGGATATCTGTTGCCCAGAGATGTGCAAAGCCAAGGCGCGGCAGCCGTGTGTGCCTCACACTCCCTGGGTGGACTTCCAATCTGGAGCTTCCTCCAGTCACCACGCTCCATCAGCCACCCTTCATCCAAGTCTGGTTTGGTCCTCTTCCTCCTGGGCTCGGTGCCCATCCAAACACATTCTCAGCAGGATCCTTCAGGCTCTGTCCCTGAGAAGAACGTGGCATTCTTCTGTGAGGCCCAGAAAATGCAAATAAACAGCTCACTACATTTGCACAGGACGAAGACTGGGCCTCGCTTCGGCAGGCCTGTCCTCCGGTGCCTCTCCTCAGGGGTCCTGGGAGGAGTGTGCACGTGTGTGAGGGCTGGGAGTTGGGGAAGACTCAGATAAGGGAAAACCCACTGTGACACTCAACACAAGCTTTATGACTGAGGTCCACGTGGGCAAAACTCTTTCTCCAACTGGTAAAGTGAAACCCATCAGCTGCATATTCTCTACAGCCCCAAGAAGACAGTCGTCAGATGGACAGTATGTATGTTCAGGGAGTGAGAGAAGATGTGCTGCTTGAAAGCTGGATACGGAGACAATGGGGACAGGCTGCTCCAAGAGCTGGGACAATACCAAAGTGCTCCTTGCTGGGCTCAGGGAGATGAAAGGACAGGGTTCTCTTTGATCAGAACAAAATCCTCATGAAAAAGTTAGACAATGAGGCCATGTGTTCATTTCATTCTCTGCCATGACCTAGAACAGATTTCTCTCTAACAACAGATTTAAGATATGACATTCCCAGCCCCATCAACCTCTCCCAGGACCCTACATTACAGGGGACTCAGTTATCTGGAAATCCCAAGGAATTTCAGCCTCTGCCCAAACCATCCCAGCCTGTCCATAGGATACCTCTCTTGACCAAAATCCCTACCCTCCCACCTTCTTGGGGGTCCGTGTAAGGGAAGCTCTTTTTGAAATCCTCTGTTGAGCGGAAACCATAGGATTTCTCAACAAGTCTGCAGTCATCAATTTGTGTGCTGTCTTACTGCTGTTAAAACATGGCACACAGATGTGTATATCAGCATAGCCACAGCAGCCAAGAGTGGAAACGACCCAGATGTCCACCACCAGAGGAATGAATGAACAGAACGTGGTCCCTTCGTGCAATGGAATATTATTCGGCCATTAAAGGCATGGAGCCCTGACACATGCCACGACATGGACAAACCTTGAAGACATGATGCCGAGCAAAAGAAGCTAGTCACAAAAGGCCAGAATAGGCAAATTCAGACAAAAGGCAGATTGCTGGGGGTCTGGAGGGAGGGAAGGATGAGGAGTGACTGCTTAGGGTAGGGGGTTTTATTTTCAGGTGCTGAAACTGTTTTGAAACGAGAGTTGGTGGTTTCAAAGCATCATGAAGGTGCCAAATGCCACTGGATGGTGCACTTTAAAATGGTTAATTTTACTTGATGGGAATTTCAACTTTGCTGTAGACTAAATGTTTGTATCCTCCCAAAACTCGTATGTCAAATCCTAATGTCTAATGGGATGGTATTTAGAGGTGGGGCCTTTGGGAGAAGATAAGGCAGAGAGCTTGTTCATAGCGAACGTATGAGATGGATATAACACCATCATTTTTATACTCTGAGTCCCACCGGGACAAAAAAGAAAAAAATAGCTTATTCTACTCCACATGTATAAGCCTCCTGTCCACCAGGGGGAGCTGTCCAAAGGAACCCCTCACCAGTTCTGTCATTAGGAATCTGTTTCCTTACCTTTTTTTTCCCGCTCCCCTGCAATGGTTTGATAGGTAACCCCACTGGATCAAAGGATTGCTGAGTGATCTGGTTAATCACTTTTACCACTAGAAGCTCTGAAGCTTTAAATTCTAAATCAGGATTTGGCAAACTTTTTCTCTAAAGGGCAAGAGAGTAAATGTTTTAGGCCTTATGGACCATAACTTATCTACAAAATCAGGCAAATGCCTGCTCCCTGTTTTTGTGAGCTAAGGAAGGGTTTTATATTTCAAAGTGATTGATTAAAAAAACAAAGAATACTATGTGACATGTGAAAATGAAATCAAATTCAATATTCCAGTGTCTATAAATAAAGCTTTATTGAAACACAGCTACGTTCATTCATGCTGGATTAGCTATGGATGGCTACCTGTGAGCCACAACGGGTCACTGGGGAGCAGTCACAGCATGAACCACAACGCCTAAAATATTATCTTGCCCTTAAAGAAAAACTTTGCTGACCGCATTCTAAACAAATAATGTTAGTGATTAAAATCCACCGCCAGGGAACACATAGTGGCTGGATTCAAGCTTGCTGTCTCTATATCAGTACAATTTTTTTATGGATGTAGGGGACCTCCTGTTTACTCATCTGTAAAATGGGGTGGATAGCACTATCTCATGAAGCTGTTGTGGGGATTAAACAGCTTAATACATGAAAAGCAGCTATAGAACAGTGCCGCCATTATAAGCCCTCAGTAAATGTGCACTCTGTGTTAATGTATAAAAATGAATTTAAATAAATACAGAAAACAAAGACTTCCCTCCTAATTTATTTTGAAATGTGTCGTAAACAGTTTGAAATGTCCCTTTAATAGCTTCTGGCTTCACCAGTATTGGATGACATGACGAATACTCCTTCACAGAAGGTACGAGTGAAACAGAACCAGAGGGGCATTGTGGATCCTTCCTTCTTCAGCAAGTGTGATCATGTGAAGATACAGCTCTTTTTCAGTAGAACTGGCCCATATTTCTGGGGAGTGAAGTGTCCAAACCACTGTTCATCCATATTTCCTGGATGATTTGCTCCCTGCGCTCAATCCTTTCTGCCAGCTCTGCAGCCTCTATGGAACTGTAGACAGGATATGAAGTCCTACAAAACCCAGATAGTTCTCCTGGAAAATCGGAGTCAGAGGAGTCCTCCTCCCCCTCTTCATCCTCGCTGTTTTCCTCAGCCTTGTCACTTTCTGGCACCAGGTGCTCCCTTGCCAGCTGCAGCTCCCTGAAGTCCTTGGTACAGGACACTCTGATGACCAAGGTGCACAATGTGAGTGCCAGACCGATGCAGACACTGGACACGAACAGCAGCGCTGCTCTCTCTGGGTGAGCTGTGGGGGAAAGGACAAGTCAGGAGCTGGGAAGAGCTGTCAGCCTTCACCAATCCAAAGTCCCACAGAAGCAGCTGTCTGCCGAAACCGGCAGCTAACGCAGAATGCGTTAGTGTCTTTGAGACCGTCCTCACCTAACTGATCCTGTACGCTCGTTGGTTAGGGACAAAAAAGGGTTTTGAGCATATATAGCCCATACAGGTACGTACATGAGAGGACACATAGCAGGGAGACTCAGAAGCTGGACTCCCTGAGTGCAAACTCTGATCTGCTACTCATTCACTGTGTGATTTTTGGCAAGTTACATATCCACTCTGTGCTTCAGTTTCCCCACCTGTAAAATGGGGCTGATAGCACCTTCCTGGTATACAGTTAATTCCCGTGACACTCTTGGAACATTCGCTGACACACAGTAAATGCTCAATAAACTGTTAACCTATGAGGAGTAAATTATGAAAAATTAATTTATATATACTTTATATATATATTTATATATAAAGTATATATACACACACATACATGAATGCAAGTACTAATACAGTAGATGTTAGCAAAGCTTAATTTCTTTAGATTAAAAAATAAATACAAATAAAAGTTCTGGTAGTTTTTCCGACATCCAAATAGTTGTATAATAATAATATAAATAGAAACGAAGCTAATTTGTACTACATATTCTGGTCTAAATCTTTAACAGGCTTAATCCTTACGTTAACCCTGCCCAGAAAGGACTATTACTCTCTCCATTTTTTAGCTATGTACCCCTTGAGGGGTTAGCACTGCCTCTTTGGGAAATAATGATCCAGAGAACTCCCTCGAAATACAGAACAGGAGTTGGTGGGCTTTCTCTGTAAGGGGCCAGATAGTGAGTTTCTTAGACTTTGTGGGCCACACGGTGTGTGTTGCAATGACTCGACTCTGCCCTTTAGCACAAAAGCAGCCCCAGCCATGCAGGTGTGCTGCGTTCTAATAAAACGTGATGGACAAAACTGGCCCGAGGGCCACAGTGGGCTGACCCCTCATACAGGGGCTCAGGCTGAGCCAGGAAGGGAAGCCACTGCCTGAGGACAGCAGGCCTCTTTCAGCCAAGCCAGAACTAGAACCTGACCCCAGCCTATGAAGCTTGCTAGGACCAAGCCCCTGCTACCCTCCTTAAGTTCAACTCTCAACACTCATTCATTCATCCCTCAATTTCTGTTTTCCGACCACACCAGCCTCTCTCCATTCCTCATGGGGCCTCACACCCTGGCACTTTTGCACATGCTGTTCTTTCTGCCTGGAATGTTCTTTCTTCCTCCTTCATCTAGACCCCTGTGCCCCCACCCCCAGGTTGGGCCAGGTTCCCCCTGTCATTAGGTCTTCTTGAATGTCACTCAATCACTGAGCATGTTTTGTCCTTTCTTATCCCATAGAATGAGAGTTCCACGAAAGCAGGGGCCCTGCGGGCTGGTTCTTCACCGCACCCCCAGCGCCCAGAGCAGAGCAGGGATTACACAAACACCTGCTCAAGGCAGGGGAGGAGGGGCTGTGGATCTAAAGCCGGAGGCTTGGGCCCCTGTGGGCGGGGAGCACATGGCAACTCTTGGCGAAGCCCATTGGAGCAAGGCTGCCTAGTCATCTAACTGACTAGTTTGAGGTCACAGAATCACCAGGTGTTAGTTAGATGGAACCTGGAGGTGAGGCACCCGACCCCTCCTGAGGCAGCCACGTCACTTGTGCAAAGCCACCGTGTGGCTGGGACCCCGAGCTTGGGCCAGGGGTGTCTCCGAAGCACCCCCCCACTTGATTCTGAGGGCACATCATGTGTCTTCCAGAATCAATTGGACCACTTTAGGCTTTTCTAACCCCTTTCCTATTATGTATTCCGGAAAGATAGAGGCATCGTCTCCGTGCAGTTAAACAATATCTGCACATGGGGTGCCTGGGTGGCTCAGTCAGTTAAGTGTCTGCCTTCGGCTCAGGTCATGATCCCCGGTCCTGAGATCGAGTCCTGCATGGGGCTCGCTGCTCAGCGGAGAGCCTGCTTCTCCCTCTGCCTGCCGCTCCTCCTGCTTGTGCTCTCTCTCTCAGACAAATAAATAAATAAAACTTAAAAAAAAAAACTGCACACTATGCGATTGTTCTCAGTCCAGCCTCTGCTGGCCCGTCACCGGCTCACGTGAACGACTTTCATTTCATCAGCCGTCGTAAGCCTGCAGGAATCTCACAATGGTGGCCTGTGGCTTTTAAGGCCCCTTGACCCTTAGATCTCTGGTCTGGAGCCAACACAAGTTCCAGGTCCAGCATACTGTGTCCAAATAAGACACAGAGAGGCCAGGGGCCAGGGTTCCACCTCCTGGGGCCCTGCTACTGTGGGTTGAAAGCACAAAGGAGACTGGGCCCTGCCTGACAGCACTAACGGCTACGATAAGCACTTTCTGTCCCGGACCCAAAGATTAGAGACCGTGGGAACACATCGGAATCCACACCTATGTGACAAGGCGGTGCTGATTTGCAATCCTCCTCGCTGACGGGATCGTGTAACCCTGACTTCGGAATGTGTTATTATACTTCTGTTTCCATGTGGGTTTGTCTGGTCGCCCAGAATTCCTTTCAGAGCAAACAACGAGGCCTCTGCGTCTCAGGTGAAGCTCTGCTTTCTGACCCGTGACCCCAGCGACCCCAGTTACCCCAGGTACCCTGTGCCCCCAGACAGTCCCCAGCAAGCTCCCCCAGGGGGCTGAAGACAGAAGGAGGGGCAAGTGACAGAAATATTAGGACAGCAAAGGCCTGCCTGCAGGCAGAGGTCAGTAAAACACTAACGAGGCAGAGCGAGAGTCAGGTTCTGAGCAAGATTGTCCAAAGGGCTCCTTAGGCAAAGTCCGCTGGGGTCCGACGACTAAGCTGGCTAGTAAACTGCCTTCCTAAAACCTCCAACACACACACACACACACACACACACACACACACACACCCCTTTCTGTTTCTCTAATTTCAGAATTTTTCTATGGCTTCTTCAAACCCATGACCTAGATTCTAGAATGAGGAAGAGCTACA
Source organism: Ailuropoda melanoleuca (assembly GCF_002007445.2). Taxonomy (NCBI): domain Eukaryota; kingdom Metazoa; phylum Chordata; class Mammalia; order Carnivora; family Ursidae; genus Ailuropoda; species Ailuropoda melanoleuca. Next base: position 11,796,558 of record NC_048218.1, read on the forward strand.
CAGTTAGGATAAGAGTCACGTTCAAACACGCCTAAAACGATGCCTCATGTTGGGAACAGGTTCATAGACCACTTACATGGACAAAAGAGAAACCGTTCTTCAGGGACCTCTGGACATTCTCACGCCCGTTCTGCCAACCCTGTGTTCCAACATCCCCGGACAAGCCCCTTGGTTGGACAAGTCGACTTGTCCCCTGTGTGTATGTGACTGTGCCACTGTGTCAAAGCCACTTGCAGCCTGACCTGGGGAAAAGTCCTTTTGGATTCACCCCATCTACTGAGTATGGAGCAGATTTTTCCAGAAGCTGCCCCGCTCACTCTCAGCTCCAGCTGCTCCTGCCACTGGCCTCTCCCTCAGACAGGCCTCCTCCTCCCTGTGCCTTTTGGGAATGGATGTGCCTAAACAACCCTCAATAAAACCAAATAAAAGCCACAACATCCTTACATTTCATTAAAACTACCTGTAAATAGCAAATACGTGGCGATAATTAGGTGAAGGAAAGCTCACAACACCACGCAGAGACTCATCGTCTGCTCATTTTCTAAGTACTAACTGGGTATGTATCCTGTGCCAGCCCATCCTGGGCCCTTGGGCATGACAATAAGAGAACAGACATCGGTCCTTAAGACGCTTAATGTCTAGCAGAGAGATGGGTGCTAATGGGTAAATCCCTCGTATGATTTCTGGGAGTGATGCGTGTGCAAAAGGATAGACAGGGATGGAAGGGAGGCATTCAGATGACACCCATCCCTCAAGATCCTGGAGGGCATCCTTCTCGCTCGGAGAAACCAGAGCAGAGGTCTTATATCTGTTGAGTCTGATCATGGCCCAGCTGACATCCATGCTGTGGCCTCAGGCAAATGGCTCAACTCCTCTGAACCTTAGCTTCCCTGCATGCAGAATGGGGGATCAGAGAACTCTCGCTCAGGGTCTTTGCTATGGTAAATTTTTTCTCCCCAAATTCATGTGTTGAAGGCTTAACCCCCAACATATTTGGTGATAGGTCCTATAAGGAGGTAATTAAGGTTAAATGAGGTCATTAAGTGTGGGGCCCTGATCCAACAGGATCAGTGCCTTTATAAGAAGGGATGCCAGAGAGCATTCTCTTTCTCTCTCCCCCTTACTCTCTTTTCCTCCCTCCCTCCTTTCCTCCCTCCCTCTTTCTCTCTCTCCCTTCCTCCTTCAATTTCTCTCTTTCTCTCTCTCTCTCTCCCTCCCCCTGCATTGCATCTCATGCAAGAAGGCAGCCATCTACAAGCCAAGAAGAGAACTCTCACCAGAAACTGACTCTGCCAATACCTTGACCTTGGACTTTCAGCCTCCAGAACTGTGAGAAAATGAATTTCTGCTGTTGAAGCTGCCAGCCTACAGTGTCTTGTCATGGCGGCTGGAGCTGACCAACCCAGTTGTGGAGAGGAACTGGCGGGGCCCAGCATGGCCACAGATCAGTGAGCAAAGTCATCATTACTTCCGGTTAATCATTATTCCCTGAAGGATTGTCATGATGCTTTTCCTCCAGGAACTTTGAAAATACGGGGATATTTTTGACAATAAAAATCCTTACATCTCTTAATTCTGACAAGGGTGGCACAGAGCTCTCGGGCCTCCATTGCTGGGGGACCAGGATATGCATGGGGTCCGAGGGGGGCCCTGTTAGAAAGAGCAGTGGTGCTGGGAGATGCAGAGCCTGGCAGAGAGCAGGGAAACGGAAGAACAGAACATTAACAATAGTCGTGTTTAAGCTTTGAGACTAGGGGCAGGTTCTATTTCTTGGTGCTTTCCTGTGTTCCCCACTTCAAGCTCATTCTACTTTTATGCCTAAGGGATGGAAAGACCTCGTAAATGTTATTAGGAAGAGCAAAAAGTGGAAGTGGGAGGGTGGTTTGAAGAGAGAAGATTCTCAGAGGAAACCAATGACTATACAACAAACACTCAGGACTATGGATGTGGGAAGACGATGGAACAGAAGAGGCATCCCAAGAATGTCCTTCTGTCTCCTGCTTTGGGCTGTTCCCTTCCTCCTTTATTTCCTCTGAGGAAGGCTTACTGGAAAGAGCCCCATCCTCGGCAGGCCTCGAACAGTAACACCGTAATGCAGTATATTAACATGAATTTTACCGAAGGCCTTAGAGGCTGTGGCCTCCCTGAACAGAGTCAGGCGGGCATGGCCAAATCTCACAGAGTCGACATTTCAAAATACAGTCGATGCTAAGGTGAGCAGACAGAAGGTGAGGAAAGACGGCAGGCACCACCCCTCACAGATGAGAGTTTCGGCTCTGCCAGGTGGGGAGGGCTGAGTCTGACAGATTCTTGAGGGAAAGATTATCAGGGAGAACTTGGCAACTGTGAGAAGTAACATGGATGACTCAGGAAGGGGCTCCACCTTCACAGGGCATGACCCGTTCTGTTTACTAGGTGATCCTTTAGTTCAATTTTCTTTCAGCCAAGGGTGGGATTCAATAATCCTCTGCCCTTCCCAAATTTTAGAGCTGCGGAACATGCATTCCTTGGGTTCCTACTTTTCAAAGCAGAAAATACTCATGAAGCCCAACTCCTGAACCGCGTGACTTTGTCTGTTTGCCTCCTCCCCGTGTGGTTCTCTTGTGGGTAGCCCGGCTGGAACTGTGCCTGAGTCCAAGGCTCTGTGTTTTCAGATCTTAGCAAAACTGCAGGTGCTGAGGCAAACTTAAAGTCATTTCTCTGCAGCTCGGTGTTGTAATTAAACATGGAACCCGTTAGTGAGACCTCAGCAAAGCCGTTAGCATTCTAGGAAGCTTCGATTCATTGACCTACCTCTAATGTAAGCAAATGCTGCCAGAGAGTTGCTAACAATAACTCCATCTTTCCTCAGAACCCTCGGTTCCCTTGGGTCAAAGTTTATACCTGTTTCATAAAAAAAGGCAAAATCGATTAATCACAGCTGTTCACAGTATGCCTTCTGCTCCCAGCCCAGGACTGCCATAATAAATAAAAAGTCACAGAAATCAAAAAAGTGGGCTTCTGACTGAATTACAGAAGACTAAGCCAGGAAGAACATTTAGCAAATAGTGTCTGAAAATACTAAGTGGTAAGAGGGATTTAGAAATTCTAACATGTGCTGGCTCCAACTTCAGGTAGTACTCGTCCACCCCACTACACAAGGGAACAAATGGATTTTCCCATCTGAAAGGCAGTGGCATATATCATGTCACTGGGAGGCTTAATATCGGCTTACCTAACCACAGAGCTGCTGTCTGCACTGTTGACCATAGATAAGAAGGGAGGGAGATTATGCAGGGAGATTGTGTGGGGCGATTTTTTGGAAATGACAGCAAAATGCAAGGCAGGTCTGGTTTCCGATGCTTGGTTACACTGCTGTGAGAGAGCTTAGGGAGCTCTTGATGGGCAGCCTGAGAGCTCTGGGGACCCCAGGGGATGTCAGACAAGTCCAAAGAAGGGTGGCACAGAGCTCTCGGGCCTCCACTGCTGGGGGACCAGGATATGCATGGCGTCCGGGGGGAGCCCTGTTAGAAACAGCAGTGGGGCTGGGAGATGCAGAGCCCAGCAGAGAGCAGGTATGGGGAAAACAGAAGAACAGAACATTAACGACAGTTATCTCTGAGCTTTGAGACTAAGGGTGAGTTCTATTTCCTGCTGCTTTCCTGTTTTCCATGTCAAGCATGCTTTACTTAATTCGGGGCAAAAGACCTCACAAATGTAATAAAAATAATACAAAACAAACTTTCAACACACGAAGTGTAATATCTTAGATGCTCTTCAGAAACTTTGCAGTTTCCATCAGGAGCCCCAAGGGTCTGAATTCCATCCTAGATGTGATAAGAAAACCAAAATGTTCATCCCCCTCCTACTCACAAGAGCCCAGTGAAAACCCAAGGGCAAAGGTGGCCTGTGTTTGGAGACCCTCAGGTCCCATCTGGGTCTGGTCCACCCAGGTTCCTGGTGGGGTCCTCTTTCCAACGAGCTCATCATAGAAGCCAGGAACCCCAAATTTGTTTCCGAGCAGATCTCTTTTTCCAAGTGATACTTCATTTAAGAAATAAGAGGGGAATGGAAGGAGGATTTAGTCCACTTATAATTTCTAAAACAAAAAATGTTGGCCACCATTTGCCACCGATCGTGACAACACTGCCATTATCAGAGCTGGTAACTCCAGCTCACCTCCAGACATCCCCTTTCATTCCAACCAGTGTGCACCCGACTATGGTCACGTGGGGCTGTTTACCTTTACTTAAAGAGAAATGCTGGTAGTAAGCCATAAAAATTACCATATTCATCATCTTTCTGCTTCAAAGAAGGTTTTAGATTAGCAACGGCTGGATCAATCGCTGAGAGTATGTTCTTGGGAACTAAAAACCAGAAAAGAAATATTTTAAAAACTTTGTACGTTTAATATAATTTTTTAACTGCAATGTGGATAAGATTCAAAAAATCCATTTTTAAAGCAGTACATAAATTACTCACTCTGCTTGTCAGACACACTCACACACACATATGCGAATGGTAATTATGTGACCATCAAATGTCCCAGAAAGGTCACATTTTGGAGAAGAAGTAAACAATATATGGTATATTTACCCAACAGACTATTTAACAATAACAAAAAACAAAGTACGAGCACCTGCTATAACATGGGTGAGCCCCAAAACATGGTGCTCAATGATGGGAGCCAGACACAAAAGACCACATATGGTATGATTCCGTTAACAGGAAATTCGCAGAACAGGTGAATGTACAGAGACAGAAGGTAAGCTCTACAGTGCTTACCAAGAATCAGGGGTGGAAATGGGGACTGACTGCACATGGGTGTCAGGGAACTTTGGGGATCATGGACATGTTTTAAAATTGGAGTACGGTGATCGTCGTGCAGCTAGCTCTGTAAACGTACTAGAATTCATTGAATCGTTTTTCTTAAAATGGGTGCATCTTAGAGCATGTCAATCTCACCTCAATAACACTGTTAACCCTGGGGGCGCCTGGGAGGCGCAGTCGGTTGAGCGTCTGCCTCTTGGTTTTGGCTCAGGTCATGATCTCGGGGTCATGAGATCGAGCCCCGTCTTGGGCTCCGAGCTCAGCGTGGAGTCTGCTTGAGATTCTTTCCCTCTCTGTTCCTACCCCCACTCGTGCTCTCTTTCTCTCTCTCTCTTAAAAAACAAAACAAAAAACAAAAAACAACCCCCCCCAAAAAAAACCCAACACTGTAACTCTGAACATGAACTCCCTGAGATGTAGTGAAACAAAATGACTGTAGTCAATTTAGAATCCACCACAGAGCTCCTCTCCTGCCTCCAACTCAGCTTTTCACCCACAGCTCTGAGTCCTCACTTCCTTAATGAGCCTGAAGACACTTCTAAGACTGCATGCAAGAATGAAAGAAGGATGCTCTACGTATTTTAGGGTAAGAGAAGAACGAGAGGAGAGCTGTGTTGGAAGGTGGGTAGAGGTCCTCCGAACTGACCCTAAGAAGAAGCCACCCCATCTCAAGACGCCCTGGACAAAGCGAGCAAGACCGTGGCATGCGGAGGGCAAAGCAAGGGCTCTGAAGGCCAAGTGCGCCCCAGCTGGCCAGGAGAAGGGAGAGGAAACCAGATATTTTTGCTGCATAATATTGCTTATTTCTGTTTGTTCTTTAGCTCAGCTGGTATCCGGGAGAAGTGCCAACAGGAGACAGAAGTGAGCCAACATAAACCGCGCAAGTTCAACTGCACTGATTTTTTTTTTTTTTTAAAGAGCGGCTAAGACATCTTCAGCAGCAAGAAAGCCTCATCGCCTTTCTCAAAGCGCTTCACTGAATTATTCTAGGGGATGTCCCAGGATTGACAACCAGAGAGCATTCCTCAACTGCGTGCATCTTCTGTGCACAGGACACCCTGGTGCCTTTGTGCCCATCGGCCGTGAGAGTCACATCCAGGGCTGTAAGGTGACAATGACAGGAGGTGGTACAAGCTGTGCGGGGACCCCAAGGAAAGCCCCTTGGCAGATGGCAGGCACACCGCTGATTCTGGGAGCAGAGCAGAGCCCCAGAGGGCTGAACCATGTTGCCACAAAATGCTTTCTGATGAAACAGCCTCGTGGTCATGCTGCACCCTGAGAAGGGCACCCCTGATTCCTTGGCAGGAGTAAGTCATCCCTGCCAGGACTTGTTGGCTTGTTCTCAAGATACAGCCTGAACCGGGGGAGGGGGCTGCAAATGCCAGAGGTTTTACGGTTTGGGAAAGAGGAAGAGCTCAGAGAGGAAGGACCATCTAGATGAGATTTGCGAATAACCAGGCCCTTATAAGACATTACATTGCCATGTGCGACATGGCTCATGTCAGCCAACTTGCCCATTGCTTGCGTGAAAATGGCCCTGCCAGGGGGACAATCTTCAGGAGCTTGAACAGGTGTCAATGCACCTGGCAGATTCTTGCAACTCCTCGTTTCAAGAATGAAGATGGCGCTGGGCTGTGATTTACAACCACCCCTCACACCTGCCTCTCTCCGTTTTGGATACATTTGTAAAACCACCAGCAAACCGTTATTCGTGGAGTTCTTAATACGTCAGACCCTGGGCTCACGTTTAAACGGTGCGCCTTGTGCAGTGTTCATGGTGCCCCATGAAGATGAGTATCATCCCCATTCCTACAGATGGGACAACTGAGGCTCCCAGGTGCCGCTCACCTAGGAAGAGGTGGTGCCCGAACGCCTGGTCTTGTGTGCACATGCCCTCAATCTCTCCGCGATGCTGGGCTGTCCATGGGACGCCCAGCCTTTGGGAGCTGGATGAAGGATTGTAAAGATGGCAAAGTGATTTCCACGTGGACAGTCCCTGTGAGTCTGTTTAGGTAAAACCAGAGAAGATGATTTGCTTAATTTGGGCAGGGCACCCACCTCGACTTCTTCCTCTTTTTTTTTTTTCTTCCCTGAACAAATATTCTGTGTCAAGCTTGGGTCAGTGTAGACTTTAAGAAAGAAGTCTCCATGGGCGTCTGGGTGGCTCAGCCATTAAGCGTCTGCCTTCAGCTCAGGTCATGATCCCAGCGTCCTGGAATCGAGCCCTGCATCGGTCTCCCTGCTCCACGGGAAGCCTGCTTCTCCCTCTCCCACTCCCCTTGCTTGTGTTGTCTCTCTCTGTCAAATAAATAAATAAAATCTTAAAAAAAAAAAAGAAATCATAAAAAGAGAGAAAGAAAGAGAAAGAAAGAAAGAAAGAAAGAAAGAAAGAAAGAAAGAAAGAAAGAAAAAGAAAGAAAGAGAAAGAAAGAAAGTCTGCACAGTTTGCACTTACAGCCCAAAAAGATTCTTCACGCCAGAGGCGAACACGGTATCTCTGCTTAACTTCTCCTTCTCAGCAGGAGCCTGGACTGCAGGAGCCCCTACAGATCCCTGCACAGCCCTCTCCTGCCTGTCCCCAAACCCTGCACTACCTGTTCCTTCTGTCCCCAATTCTAGCATCACCTATGCCGTCCGTCCCCAAATCCTGGCAACCCCTCCCCTCCTGCCCCCAATCCTAGTACCCCCCCTTCCCCACACCCCAAAATCCTGGAACCTACTCTCCTTGCCCCTAAATCTTGGTGCCACCAACCCACCTGTCCCCAAATCCTGGCCCCCACCTGCCTGCCCCAGCTCCTGGGAGGAGCTGTGCGGGGCCCTAGGCTGAGGTCCACACGTTTCTCATGCCTCTCAGGCATTATCAGGGAGGGGATGCTGGCTGTGCCTCTGTCTTGGGGACCCTCGAATATTAGCGGCTGTGGGGACAGAGAGGAGTCCTCCCTGCAGACGTGAGGCGCGGAGCGGGCTGAGTTTTCCAGGTCTGGCTTATCCTATGAGAACGAAAGTCTGAAATCCAGCACATCCAAGAAGTGAGGCTAATGCTTAAACTCAGAGGGAACACACAGAGAGAGGACCTCATTTCGCAATGAGTTAAAGAAGAAAACAGGAGGAACGCATCCCAGCCCCCTCAGAGTGCTCTGTGCTGAGTGGTCTGACGTTAGACAGACGTGCTGCCTACAGTTAGAAGAGCGAAAGGCCCGCAGCCTGAATCATGCCCCAGGGCTACACAGAGAGTGGAAGTTCTCTGCCCAGCCTAAGCACTGCGGAGGAAGAGAGAGCCAGGATTAAATGAAGCTCTATAAAATAGGGAGGAGTGTTCTTTTTAAAATGTAAATTGATTATGTCCCCTGAGAGGACTTATCAAGGGCTCCCCGCCCTTGAGTAAAAGCCTAGCCTAACCTCCCATCCACCAGGTCCCTCCAGTCTTACTCCGGTGTTCACCTTCCCCCCACCCTTGCCTGTGCTGTTCCTTCCGCCTGCCCTTCCCTCTTCCCACCTTCACTTAGCTGACTCCTACACACCTACTCTCACTTGCCTCTAATGCCACCTCCCCCAGGAAGCCCTCTTGATTTCCCAAGTGTGCAGAGCAGAGATCATACTGCTCACTGTAATTTCCCTACCCCATACCAAGGGGTGTGATCAGGGTCCCTATGGGTGAGGCATCCCTGACCCATCGCCTGGGTCATATTAGAGATGGGTGGCCTGTATTTCTATAGACATGAGGGCCCAGAGCTTGATGTTCAGTACTTGTCCCTAACGCACCTCTCCCCTCCCCACCATGGAGTGGGGTGTGTCCTGTCCCCTGTGTAGGCACAGCAAGATTGCTGGGTGGAACAGCAAATCTGGGTCAGACGCTGCAGTTAGAAGCAGGGTATTGGCATAGACATCTATGGGCTGGGTCTTCCCTGACCCTCTTATGTAAGAGCAACTTGGGTGGGGGGTTGGCCGGGCCCTTCTCTAGGAAGCCATGTTTATAATCACGTCACATGGTCTCTGGCCAGGGCTGATCAAGGGAGGGGGGCTCTGACCCCAGCCTGGCCAATTCAATCTCCTTCTGTTAGAAATTTGTAATTAGGATGGTCACCATAATTGTTAGAAACGGGACATAAAAATCACTGAGGCTGTGGGGGTGGCCGTATGCCGTCCAGCTCAGGCTCACAGGGAGCCTGGGTGCAGAAGGAGACAGAGATCGAGAGCGAGAGAGAGAACAAGAGAGCGGAAGTGCCATGAGAAACGAGATGCCAGAGGGTTGCCATGACCTTGGAAGCTAGCCCTACCCTGAGACCTTGCTTCCCTGCTCTGGCTTCCACGGCCTGATACCTGCCGCCTCCACCGCCCTTTTGGCTTAAACCATCTCAAACTGGTTCCTTTGCTCACATCCAAAGAGTGTTAACCAAGACAGATTCGCTTAGAAATTAATTATTGACATCCTCAGTCTTCGTATCCACTTCCACATGGGTTGGGAGAAATTTTTTAAAAATGTAAAACCTTGCATTCCCATTTGGTGACCTATAAAATATTCAGAGACATTGCAAATCATTTTTAATGACTCAGGTTGCACAGTGAAGAGCCGTCTGGCCAGGGCGGGGGAGAGCGTATTTTTAAAATGCCAACCACTTAGAAGGTGATGAGAAAGCATCTGCTTGGGGCTGGGGGGACAGGCACTAACTTGCCTCACAGTACCAGGCACCCCCTCCCTTTGGAATAAGTCCTGGGGACCACACTGCTGGACAAGGGGGCACCGTCCTAGGGAGATGGCAGGACACTGTCAATGCCCCCACTTCTTCCACAGCCGCACATCCAGAACCAAGTTGCAAGCCCCCTCTCTGACCTCAGCCTTCTGTCCTCAACTGGACTCCCTCGAGTGCCTCCCTCTGCCATTCTCAACCTCACCCAGACCCCTCCACTGACCCTCCGCCTCTCCCTTCTTCCTCAAGCCCCTCCTGTCTACCCACCACTCTGATCACTCGCTTGGGGGCACCCCAGCTCTCTTCCTTCTTTGTCATTGACCAGTGAGCCTGGAGGACCCCTCTTCTCCCGTCTGGTCTCGAATAGCTGGCCACGCTGGAAGGAACCACACCAGCGGGCAGACCAGCATACCCAAGAACACTGGCACTGGCCTCCCACTCCCCACAGCACTTTACACCTTCTCTCGTCTTCTCAAACCCTCTTCCCTCCCCGGTTCCCACAGCTGATGACTTCGTCTCATACTCAGAGAAGACAGAGGCCCCAAGAGAGAACAGCAAGCCCCCGTCCACTCCCAGAGCCTCCTGCCCCGCTGAGACAAGGGAAACATCCTTCGCACCCATCTGAGGTCGACCCCGGCCCTCTGCCTCCTCTGCGCCCCTGATCTTTCCACCAGGCAGATGTCCTCGGCATCTCTTGCATCTTCCCACTTCTCAAATCCACCCAGTTTTTACCAAGGTGACCAGCCCTGTTCAGTCGAAGTCGCTCCTGTTTCCTACCTATCCCCAGCCCACTCCAACCCATTCCCCACCCTACAGTCCACAGACTGGTCTCTTAATAGTTCAGTCATCACGATGGTCTGACTCCCCCACCACAAGCCCTCCCCTGGCACCTCCACCCAGGACCCTGCAAGACCGGGTCGTGGCTGCCCCAGGGCTATTTCACGCCACCTTGACCTTACCAGCTCTGTGCCTCCCGTGGGCTTCCCAGATTTACTTGGTGGATTTACCTGCTTGTTCGTTCAATGGCCATCTGTCACCCTCAACTGATAATTCCAAGGACAAGGACCATGCCCCCCCCTTTTTTAATCACCCAGTTCTTGACACCAGACACCACTTTGCCACAGAGCCCATGCCCACAGTGCGCTGAATGAATGGACGACGGAGAAGCAGCTTGAACGGAAGCAGAGCCTCCAGGCCCTGAGAGGCCACCTTCTCTCCCTTAGAAGAGCCCCCACCCCCCCGCCCTAGGAGCTGTCACCTCATTCTTGAAGGCACCGCAGGAAGTTCACCTCATTTGCAGGCTACACCTCTTCGACTCTCAGCTGGAGAGGCCGGAAGCTACCAGAACTTCAGAGTGATCTGCGTGGCTTCTTGGGGGACCCCAGAGCTGCTCAGGCATGAGCGCGGGAATAAAGCCTGAGAGCGGAAGTCAAACCGCACCTCCCGCAGGGCACATGCGGCTGCTGTTCTTTTGGAAACGCGCTCACGCAGTCACCTTATCGCACCGATTACAGCTTTGATTCCACAGACCACATTTTTAGCTCAGGATACAAAAGGCTGGGGTGCGTCGGAATATTATTAGACCTTAAAAAGGAAGGAAGTACTGATCCATGCTATGGCATGGTAAAGAAGCGCCAGTCACACACACACACACACACACACACACACACACACAACCCCACATCCGGCATGATCCCATTTATATGAAATGTACAAGAGGCAAACCCTTAAACGCAGAAAGTTGATTGGTGGTTGCCTGGGGTGGGGCGGTGGGGATGGACTGGGGGTGACAGCTTAAGGGTGCAGAGTTTCTTTGGGGGATGATGACAATGTTCTTAACTTAATTGGGGTGACAGCTGCCCAATGCTGTGAGCAAAATTAAATTCTGAGAATAAAATAAAATTCTAAAACCATTCATTTGCATTCTTCAGCAGGTGAACTGGATCATCTGTGAGCTATATCTCAATAAAGCTGTTACAAAAAGAAAAAGGTGGGGCTATCTGGCAGCACAAGGGGTTTCCATGAGCACAGATAATTGAGTTTTTCAGATACGGTTCTCTTTGTTCTCCCTTGGCTCCTATGATCATTTCAAAATGAACAGTCCCCGTGTCAGGATTACAAACGTATGCTCTGAGAGTCATTAGTGCCCATTCACTTTTAGGCAGCTCTATAAAATTGGACTCTAACGAACCAGGCATTTCGTTTTCTTGTTTGAAGACGCTGGGAAAACCAAGTCATGCTGTCGTGTAACATTTTTAATTGTTTTCGGGTAAGCATTTGATCTATTGACTCACCGCTGTGGGTATGCAGATAAAATGGCTATTGGCATACAGAGTTAGTCACTTAGAGCCTAAAACCAAGACTGCAAGGTTAAGCAGGAGCCAAACAATACCTCTGAGAGCTTGCGTAATATTCCCATAAATTTCAGAGCCTCCAAGCACCCAGATTAAAATCACTCCTCTCCCATTTGCTTGTTCTTTTCCTGCCCATCTGATCGCTGAAAGTGCTTTCAAAACTAATTTTGACCAAAGAACTTGTATTGTTTATCTAATGTGAACGTCATAGACAGGAACGAAGGATTAAAAAAAGGTACTCTGGAATATCTGGGATGACAGCACGGTTTCCAGAGTAACATCATTTGGTTTATTGCACGAAAATGCCTTTTGTTCCCAGGCTCACCAGCTCCCAAAGAGGCAGGGTCTTGGAGCAGTTCGTGGAGGGTATATTCTTACCACAGGCATAGCTGACAGTGAGGTATTTTTTCACTCCTGGCAGACAGGGGCTCCCGAAATGGTGATTGTTGACCGTGATTTTGCATCTCTGCTTCCCATAGCACCTCCTGGATAATACTTGCAAAGCCGAGTAAGACAGGCAGTCTGAAAGGCAGGGAACGTCAACAAGGATTTTAGGTTACATCCGCAGCCGGCTAACCACAGAGCTGATGCTATTTTCTGTAAGCAAATACATGGAGCTGGATTTCCAGTCTCATGGAGATAGTTTCTCAGATAATTTTCTGTCTCGTTAAAGTACCCAAGATGCTTTACCAGGTAAATCATATGGGCTAAGACCTTATAGGCAGAGCGGGCTTCATGACATGTGCTGGAAGGGCCCTGAGCTTACCATGATGTTCTGCTATCCCCATCTTGAAATTCTTCCATATTTTTGAGCAAGGGGTCCTACATTTTCATTTTGCATCAAGCCCTGCAAATTATGTAACTGGCCTTGTACATGGAACAGGCAAAATATGTAGAAAGCTGAATCAAGATTATTTCTTTATTTCTTTTATGCCCCTTGCCACTCCTTAAAATATTTTGTCTTTTTTTTTTTTTTTTTGGAGAGAGAGTGTGTGCGAGCGGGTGGGGGGAGGTACAGAGGGAGAAGGAGAGAGAATCTTTTTATTTTTTTCTAAGATTTTACTTATTTATTTGAGAGAGAGCAAGACAGAGCATGAGCAAAGAGGAGGAGCAGAGGGAGAAACAGGTTTCCCGCTGAGCCGAAAGCCTGACGCCAGGCTCAATCCCAGAACCCTGGGATTATGACCTGAGTCGAAGGCAGATGCTTAACCAACTGAGCCACCCAGGCGCCCAAGGAAGAGAGAGAATCTTAAGCTGAGCGTGCAGCTGGATGTGGGGCTTGATCTCATGACCCTGAGATCATGACCTGAAATCAAGAGTCGGATGCTTAACCGACAGAGCCACCCAGGCACCCCTATTTGTCTACTTTGAGAATCCATCTGCCCTGCGTGAACATAAGCTCCAAAAGGACAGGGACCCTTTCTGCCTTGTTTGTCATCCACACCCACATCCTGGCCCAGCGTAGAACCCCAGTAAGTGACTGCTGAATGCATGAAATGAAATGAACTAATACACACGAGGATGTGTTTTTCAGCCCCTGGCACAATGCCATCCCAATTAGTAAATGTGAATTTCACGTGTGCAGAGGTGAGGTGCAGCGATGCTCTGTGCTGTAAGGAAAAACAAGTCAGAAGGAGTCTATCTTGCATTCACAGGATGCACTGGAGCTGGAGACAAAACCCACACGTGGGACCTGGTGTCCTACAATGTGAAACGGGGTGAGCATCAGCAGTGTGTGGCCAGGGCAAGAGGTGCTGCGGTCAGAGTCGGGAGAGATCCGTGTGGGCCAGCGTGGTCACAGCAGGCTTTCTGGGGCAGAGGGACTTGGTCATGGGAGAAAGTGCATGAATTGGGTAGAAGCAAGCAAGGCAGAAAGGCATGAACACCAAAGTAAGGGGGCTAGTGTCGCTTACGGGGAGTCCAGGGGGCTGACCGTGAGCTGGAACAGCGGGTGTGGACAGGGAAGCCACAGAGAATGAACCTGGAGAGAGGCTGAGCTTGCCTGTGAATGCTTAGCCAAAGACGGAATTTATTCTGCAAGCAACGTGGAGCCTAAAGAAATGGACTGATGCTATTGTCCTTTAGGGACAGTGTGCAGGAGGCTCTGGGAGAGAAAGGGAACCACACTCGGCTTGGAAACAATTTTAATAATACACATGGGGCGGGGCGCCTGGGGGCTCAGTTGGTGGAGTGTCCGACTCTTGGTTTTTGGCTCAGGTCATGATCTCAGGGTCATACAGGTGAGCCCGGCATGGGGCTCCTTGCTCAGTGGGGAGTCTGCTGGAGATTCTCTCTCCCTTTCCCTCTGCCCTTCCCTCACCCTCTTTCTAAATAAGTAAATAAAATCTTCAAAAAAATACTACACACTGGGAGGAATTAAGCGCTTGGAGAGCAGAGAACAGAAGAGAGAATTTTAGAGACCTTACAAAGTTCAGTTCACTTATAACAACCGCTAACATGACAGGCTGTTCTCAGCACTTGCTCCTCAACTCACGTGCTTCCAGTGCTCTGTGACATAGGTTGTCCGTCATATATGTAACATATATGTTATAATAAGTTATAGAGAATAGTTTGTTTATATAATATATAAATCAGGGACAAAGTAAGACCATGATGAAAATAATATTTTGCACCTTCTAGATCAGCCAAACTGAAGAAGACTGACAATCCCAACTGTTGAAGAACGGCAACCGTTGAGCATGGCTGGTGGGAGGGTAAACCTACTCTAGAGCATAGACCGGCATCTTTTAGATTGGCACATTTCACATCCTCAGCACTTTCATTTCCAAGAATCTATAGGCTCACTTAGCCTTTCTCTAAACCCTTGAGAATTCACAGTCAAGAGATCTGAGAGTGGGATGTACGATTTCTGCACTGGGAAGAAGTAGCCATCTGAATTATAAAATTATTCTTAGAAGTCTGATGCAATTCTTGGTTATTCTGTTACAAAGGAAATACGTGTTTGTAGTTGAAAACTAAAAAAATACAGATAAGATAAGCCAGAACTAGGAAAATAAAAATTCCTGGTAAATCCGGAAAAAAAAAAAACAAAACTACAACAAAACTATTAACCTTTAAGGAACCTCCTTCTAGCCACTTTTCTGTGTATGACTGTCCTCCCTCAGCGGCGTCATACGCATATCACTTTGTATACTTCTTCCCATTTAATATAGATGCGCAAATTTTAACGCAAACATCATTTTAAAGAATTGCATAGGTTTTCATTGTGTGGATGCGCCAGCCTTATTTACTATACCCAACGCAGTCATCCTTCAGATGATTTTGGTTTTGAACATTAAAAGCAGTTCTATGTGGGGACGCCTGGGTGGCTCAATCAGTTAGGCGTCCGACTCTTGATTTCGGCTCCTGTCCTGGGATCGAACCCCATGCTCAGCAGGGGGTCTACTGGAGATTCTCTCTCTCCCTCTCCCCCTGACCCCCCATGCTCACACCCTCTTTCTCTCAAATGAATAAATAGAAGCAATTCTATGTGGAACATCCTTAGAGCTAAATTTTTGCACACAAGCTTAATAGTTTCCACAGGAATTCTTGGAAGTAGATGGCTTTGTCAAAGGCTACTCAAAACATTAAGGCTTTTGATTCACACCGCCAAATGGTTATCCAGAAAAGTTCTGATTCACACTCCAGGCAGAATTGTATGAGTGCCCTAGAAACCTTATATTTTCTTAGGCTGTGGGCCTGACCATATTCTTTAAGGCTAACAGAGGAAGGAAAAAGAAACCTCTCTCATTTATAAGACCACAACCCTCTTGGACCCAGGAGGTCTTGTGAGGAGCGAGATTTAGAGAGGCAAGCTTCTGCGCTCTGAAATGAACCTGGGAGCAAAAGAGTTTATCTCGGTCCAAGTGAAACCCACAGTGTGTTTTCAGGAAGAGGCCCAAGGTAATTCAGGTCTGACTCAGGTCTGACCATATCCTTGTTGACACTGAGCTCTGAACTGTTTGCAGGATTTTTTTTTCAAGTGATTATCTCCCTCTCAGGCTGATTTTGTTCCTGGCAGACCATCCTCCACCCCCAATCCATCTGATAACACGATAGTCAACCATTTAATTTTAATTTTTTTTAGCTATTGTTTAACACTGAAACTGAAGGTAATTAATCCTCACAACGTGTGTTTATTTTAATAATTAGGCCACTCTTGGCAGTGGGGGCCCCTGGCACCCTAATCCTTGGCTGGGAAGTCAAGGCCCACCCACACTTGGCCTTGGGATGGCCTTAGCCCAGACCTTGAGGCCCACTGGGTGGTTTTCTCGTTCTCTTATTAAGGCAACAGCAGGATCCCTGGAGCCCACCCAGAAAATGTAACTGCAGCAGGAAATGACACGTTACAGTGGACGCCCAGCCAGCAGACCTTCCCGAAGTTCATGCCCAGGTCTGCGGGAAGGCTCACTCCCTTCCGTGTTAAGATGCAGTTTCACTGGTGTTCACGTGGGGCCAACCGTGATCAATCACTTTCACGCTTTCCCTTCTCTTCCGCTCAACCAGACATAGGTTCTGACAGATCCGACTTGCTGCAAGATCTTTCAGGCATGTCTTTGAAGGGTCAGTGACCTCAAGATAAGGCACCAGATGCAGCTTTGTTTGAACTTGTGCAACAGAAAGACATCATTTTTGAAGACGGTCTCACAGCTGGCTTAGTCATGGGTCTGGTGCGAATTCCATTTTATCATAGTTGAAGGTTAAGTTTCAGAGTATTAGTTTGCTAGGGCTGCTGCAACAAGCACCACCTGCTGGGAGCTTAAACAGCAGAAATGTATGTCCACTCCGTCCTGGAGGCTGGGAGTCCAAGGTGTCGGCAGAGTTGTTCCTTCTGAGGCCTCTCTCCTTGGCCTGTGGAGGCCGTCCTCCCCCTGTGTCCTCACATGGTCTTCCTGTGTGTGTGTCTGGGTCCTAACTTCCTCTTCTTATAAGGACACAAGTTATAGTGGATTAGGACCCATATGACCTCAATGTAACTTAAGCACCTCGTTAAAGACCGTGTCTTCAAATACAGTCGCATTCTGGGGTACTAGGGTTAGGACTTCAGCCTACAAATTTTAGGGCACACAGTTCAGCCCGTAACAGCCTTCGAGACGGCCCCTAATTGTCTTCAGCTTCTAGAATTCACACCTCTTGTGTACCCTCCTTCCACACTGAATCAGAGCTGGTCCATGCGACCCCTATGTCCGCCAACAACTGCACAAGCGGCCCACCTGGGAAGCTCGGCCGTCAGGTGACTGCCGCCCTGCCAGCGTCCCGTCTGCGACCTCACCAGAACGCATGAGACCTTAAGCAATGACCACCACCCAAACTACCCCAGAATTCCTGCCTCACAGAAACTGCACAGTAATAAACATTTGTTTTGTTTTAAGCTATTAAATTTCTGGGTATTTTGCTACATAGCAACAGAAAACAAATGCATATATCGAAACTTAAGAGTGAGTTTCTGGGATACAAAGAATTCCTCAAATGTGGGTGTGGCTTTGGAACTGAACTTTGGGCATAAGTTGGGAGGACCTTGAGAAAAGTGTTAGTGAAAGAAAATCTAAGGCCTTGAAGAGAAGCCAGCATCAGTAACCTTTGCACCCGGAGGCCAAGTGCATCTCAGAGTAGAACTTTGCAACTTCAAAAGTGAATGGGCACAGGGATGCTGGATATTTCTTTCAGGCCCCCAGTTATTAGTTTTGGCATTGGGCAGTGCCTCCTTTCACCCCACCATGCCATACACATAGAATTTTCTGGAGAAAAGGCTGGGAAGCACAGTTCAAGGCCAGCGTGTGCTGTGTGACCAATGCCTCACCATGGCCTCGCCTGCCTGGTACATTCCAGATGGGACCAGCTTAGGGCACTGTGCACAGAATGGAGGCTTTGCTCGCCCTCCTTCAGGCGGGAGCTCAGAGGCTTTGCTGAGGACAGGCATGAGCACCCTTATGTCTTTGGGAATACCCAGTATGAGCTCAGGTCCCACTGGGGTAGGTACCATCAGCCAGGTCGTGGGCAGCTCTGAGGATGCTCACGAGAGCGTGATGACGTCACATATGACAGGGGGCGGGAGGTTACGTGCAGATGCCCTGACCCCAGGGGTTTCCTCCTCCCCACTGCCACTAAGTCCCTTCCTCTTGATCCTACCGACATATAAAGTACACAGAATCAAAAAAGCAGCCAGCTGCCTGTAACAAACCCAAACTGTTAAGTCCAGACAAACATACACCGTGGGGTGGGAGACTGGGGGCAGAAAAGGCATGTCAAGGATTAACATCTCTACTCTGTCATGTAAAAATTTACGAAAAAAAAATAAGGGTCCCACCAGGGGGAAAAAAAAAGGACAAAGGCTAGAGAGACAGTGGGTGCGAATGTAAATACAAGGACCACAAAAACATGGGAAATGTTCAAAGTCATGAATATTCACAGAAAGGCAAATAAGAGGATCATTTTATACCTATTAAATTGGAATCATGAAGAAAAATCACACAGACCTCTGCCAGAGTTGCGAGGAAACCCAGAGGCGCACGTCGCTGTTTACGCATATAAATTGGTACAAGAAGTTTTTGGAAAGAACTCTGGGAATACATATAAAGAATCGTAAACACGCCCACGCCCTCTTTCAGTATAAAACTTCTGGGACTTTATCCCAAGGAAACAACCAAAGGAAAGACAGGCCCAAGCTCATCATACATCCCTTAGAATATGTGAAAATCAGAAGTGGTAAAATGCCCCCGCCACTAGGGCATGGCTAATTAAATGATATACTGTAGCCCTTCAACACGTTATGAAGAAACGACTGGCATTGTTAGGATTTTGTTGGCCACGTGGAAGAACACCCAGGATGTAAAGTTACATTTCAAAGCAAAATCAAATGTATCTGTGTTAGAATTAGCATTACGTAAAAACTGTTCTATGCTCAGACCCCAGGACTTGGAAGAGACCCTGAAAAGGAAGAAGTTTCTTATTTGATGGGTAACATTTATGACTGAACTGTTTTCTTATTTCCCTTAAAGGTACCTGGGCTGCTGGTGCAGGACACTAACAGAGATCCTTCTAGTGATCTTTGGGAAAGAACTGGAAATTGCCCTCCGTCAGGATTTGAGCGCTAACGCCACGCTCAGTGGTGCTTCCTGACCTCACTGAGGCCCAGCTGGCCCTCAGCACCCGTGTTCCCAGGGAGGCGCCGAGGCTGGAGCATAGGCGGTTCCAACAGACGGCAGCTTATCCCCAAGAGGAAAGATATGCACATCACCTTCCAGAGGCCGCAGTGAGGCCTGACCCCCCGGCCCTAGACAGTCATCCTGCCAAGCTCATGTCAGATCCCAGGGTTGAGATAAATGGCCTCTCTCCCTTCGTCAAAGCCGTGTCGCTGAGCTGTAGTAACTTAGAGCAGAGAGCGCACTGGCAGCCTGGGGACCGGATGTGGCCTGTAGGCATGTTTTGTTTGGCTCTCACATTGTTTTAAAAGTTGGAACATTTCACATTTAAAAAAAAAAAAATCCGGATTTCCAGCATCTCATGAGGGGTTAGAAGCCATGATGACACCAGGCCCGCATTCAGGGCTGGCAGCCGTCCACCTGCAGGAGCCCTGTGTGGGCACCTCACTTAGGAGGGGCTCTGATTCATTCACACACGTCAAGATTCACGTGGACACCACCTCTGTGTCCAGCATTCCTCGAGTTTGCTGGGAATTCTGCAGGAAGCAGACAGACACCGTCTCGACAGTGCTTACCTTCCCCTGGGGAAACAGACCCTAGACGGGTAAGTGATGGTTTCCATGATATGAAGACACTCAAACAGGGGGGCCACTTGAGACCACAGAGACCAGGTCCCATGCTGGCAGGGAGCCCCAGGAAACTTGTCCAAGAAGGACATCTGACTTGATTCCTGAATGATGGGGTGAGAACATTCCAGGCCAAAGGAAGAGCTTGTGGGAAGGCCCCAGGCTATGAATGAGTGCGCAGTGCCCCACAGTTTGTAAGGGAAGGGAGGGCAGACCCACGGCTGGGAGAACGGATTGATTCTAATTACAGCAACACAGGGCAGGGCTTTAAGGGGTGGAGGGTGGGTATTGTGATCTGATTTATTTTAATAATATCTCTCCGGCTGCTGAGAGAAGAAGGGACTAAGGGAGGGAATCAGGGAGAAGGGAGGCTGAGAGTCCAGTTAGGAGGTGGTCCGGAAGGTCCAGATGAGAGATGCCCAGAAGCGGGGAGCAGAGCTGCCGATGAGAGATAGAGATACTCAGACCGAGTCAGGGGGAGGCCGGTGGTCAAAAGGTATGCCTTCTAAAGAGGGTAATATTAAAGTGTGTTTGTACAAAAGGGATAAACGGATGGTTTGCTGGGGAGAACATGCCCAATGCAGTTTAAAATCTCACGCGTAATTTCCCAGGGCTGAAGAGGGAACAGTTTCCGAGGATTCGGCGAGATGGGGAAAGTGTGTCCGCACGGGTGGCCAGCGGTCTGTACGCACACGTGCCAGGGTCTGCCCTTGATGCTGGCCTGGAAGGGGGCACAGTCCAGGCCTCCACATGAGGCTGGGGCTGCTGAGGATGAGGAGCCCTCCCAAGGGCCTCTCTTCCCTGCGAGCCTCTCGCCCCTGCAGAGCACAGACTGGGTGATCTACGGCATCTGGTGGCGGTTCCTGAATGCTCTTCAACCTTACGTGTCTAGTCGACGGGCAAGGGACAGAAGCCCTTGACCGTGGGGGTGCCAGGGGACGGGGGCAGGACGAGCAGGTTGTTTCTGCGCTGTGACTGTGCCGGGACTCAAACTTTTCAAACTGAACCATTAAGCAAGGGGCACGGTCTTCCGTTCAGAGACCTTTCCCGCGTCCACAAGGGTCATTCATGGCAAGAGCACAGCTGGCTGACCGAAGGATTCCTCGAAGTCTCTATGGAAACCTGTCCTTTAGCCATGACGTCTACTAACATTTGCTTTGGCTGATTACATTTCCCTTTCAACCCAACTCCCATCCAGCTTCCCAGGAACCTAAGGCAGTGCGACCCAGGGCACGTAAACCACGCGGCCTGCTTGGCTGACCGACTTCTCCTGCTCAAAACAACGGCTGAAACAGATGTGACTTAGTGCTGCCTCCCCAAACACACATGGCTAAGTCAGATTTAGCAAGCCTGAGAAATGGGGTGTCCCACCCCAATATCAAGAAGGAGAGTCCCTTTTTGCAGAAATAGGTCAGATCAGCAAGGGCCTCTTATCCAGCCAAGGAGATCAGATCGTATGGGGAGTCCCTGCAGGATGTTCGGAAGAACAGGGATCACACTGGCCTTTTAGCAGGATGCCACCGGCTGCCCCAGGAGAAAGGCAAGTCAGGGAGTAGGGAGACTCCAATGACCAGGCCACGGTCCTTGGAGCTGATGCAGTGGCGGGACCAAGGCAGGAGGGAGTGGAGATGCTCTGAACAGATGCAGAGGTTACGTGAGAGGGAGACTGGAGTGTCAGGAACTCCCAGGTCACTCACGGGGGCGTGGGGCAGGGGGTGGTGGCAACACATACGATGGGAAGCCACGCCCACAAGGACCTCGCTGCCCCATTTGGCAGCCAAGCCCATTAAATGGGAGTCTTCTGGCCCAGAGCTAATCGGGGACAGCTAGAAGCCCATTTCAGCCTGTCTTTGACCTTAAATGACCCTCTGCCATTGGCCACCAAAGGGCCTTCCTTCCCAGAACACCCAGCTGGGGGCCTTGGGGGCCCGAGTTCCTCATGAACTGCTTTTTGTTCTCTCTCTAGTATCGTCTGAGAGCTTGCCTGGGCAGTCGTCATTTTTCGTTCTTTTTTTAGATCCAAGATATTGGTTTTGTACGCATTTCTTTTTTAAATTAATGTTTAATTTCACACGTGATTGTAGCAACTTAATACATTGTGGAGCTCCTTTTATTTTTATTCATTATAATTATTTTTTAATTTAAATTCAGTTAGCCAACATACCGTACATCGTTAGCTTTTGGTGCACTGTTCAATGGTTCATTAGTTGCGTATAACACCCAGTGCTCATCACATCATGTGCCCGCCTTGGAGCTCATTTCAGATTCTGATGAATCAAGTGCAACTCTCTGGGCTGTCTCCCCGTGGGGCCTGTTCTCTCTGGTAACATGGAGGACAGAGATCAGGCCACTGCCCCACTCCAGACCGGGGTGGATGATGGTCATTTTTATGTTTCGTCTCGGCTAGGATATGGTGCGCCATTGTTGGGTCAAACACCCATCTAGGAGGGGGTTGTGAAGAAATTTTATTTTTTGTAAAGATTTTATTTATTTATTTGAGAGACAGAGAATGAGAGAGAGAGAGCACAAGACGGGGGAGAGTCAAAGGGAGAAGCAGACTCCCCGCTGAGCGGGGAGCCCAATGCAGGACTTGATCCTGGAACTCCAGGATCATGACCTGAGCCGAAGGCAGTCGCTTAACCAACTGAGTCACCCGGGCACCCGTGAAGATATTTTAAAGATAGGACTAACACTGAACATTTAAAGCAGACTCTGAGTAAAGCAGATTACCCTGCCGGAAGGGGGTGGGCCTCAACCAATCAGTTGAAGGCCTGAAGGACAAAGACATGTTTCCTGAAAAAGGAATTTTCCTCCAGGCTGTAGCATAGAAAATCTGCCTGTTTCCAGCCTGCTATTCCACAGAATTTGGACCCAAGATTGAACACCAACTCTTACCTGAGTTCCCAGACCACAGATCAGACAGGCACCACCACTGTGTTAGCCAGTTCCTTAACACCAATCTCTCCAAAGATATGTACGTATCTCCTATGGGTCCTGTTTCTCTGGAGAGCCCTGACTAATCATAACATTGGGCGACTTCGATGGGCGGAGCTTTCAGCCCCATACCCTGGCCATGATGCGTCTTTCAGATCCAACCACAGACCCCTAAGAAGAATGACTCCGGGAGCTCCCCGCGACCCTAAACAACTGGTTATGGTCCAGACTCTTCTCTCTACCTGGACACCATCCCCAGGTATCCACAGGTCTCCTCCTTCAAGTCTCTGCTCGGCATGCCCGTGACCCCATAAGGCCGTGGCTCTCTGCAGCACACCCCAGCCTCCCCTGTCTCCCTCCCGTGCTGTGCTTTTCCCCTTGGCACGAGTGTGCACCTGAAATTCAATGCCTGAGCTCCTCGTTTGTTCTCTCACTACATCTTGTGCATTGCTGGGAGGNAATGCCGGATTTCGAGCTGTACTACAAAGCTGTGATCACAAAGACAGCATGGTACTGGCACAAAAACAGACACATCGACCAATGGAACAGAATAGAGAACCCAGAAATGGACCCTCGGCTCTTTGGGCAACTAATCTTTGATAAAGCAGGAAAAAACATCCGGTGGAAAAAAGACAGTCTCTTCAATAAATGGTGCTGGGAAAATTGGACAGCTACATGCAAAAGAATGAAACTTGACCACTCTCTCACACCATACACAAAAATAAACTCCAAATGGATGAAAGACCTCAATGTGAGACAGGAATCCATCAAAATTCTAGAGGAGAACATAGGCAACAACTTCTATGACATCGGCCAGAGCAACCTTTTTCACGACACATCTCCAAAGGCAAGAGAAATAAAAGATAAAATGAACTTATGGGACTTTATCAGGATAAAGAGCTTCTGCACAGCCAAGGAAACAGTCAAAAAAACTAAGAGACAGCCCACGGAATGGGAGAATATATTTGCAAAGGACACCACAGATAAAGGACTGGTATCCAAGATCTACAAAGAACTTCTCAAACTCAATACACGAGAAACAAATAAACAAATCATAAAATGGGCAGAAGATATGAACAGACACTTTTCCAATGAAGACATACAAATGGCTAACAGACACATGAAAAAATGTTCAAAATCATTAGCCATCAGGGAAATTCAAATCAAAACCACACTGAGATACCACCTTACGCCAGTTAGAATGGCAAAGATAGACAAGGCAAGAAACAACAATTGTTGGAGAGGATGTGGAGAAAGGGGATCCCTCCTACATTGTTGGTGGGAATGCAAGTTGGTACAGCCACTCTGGAAAACAGTGTGGAGGTCCCTTAAAAAGTTAAAAATTGAACTACCCTATGACCCAGCCATTGCACTACTGGGTGTTTACCCCAAAGATACAGACGTAGTAAAGAGAAGGGCCATATGCACCCCAATGTTCATAGCTGCATTGTCCACAATAGCCAAATCATGGAAGGAGCCGAGATGCCCTTCAACAGATGACTGGATTAAGAAGCTGTGGTCCATATATACAATGGAATATTACTCAGCTATCAGAAAGAACGAATTCTCAACATTTGCTGCAACATGGACGGCACTGGAGGAGATAATGCTAAGTGAAATAAGTCAAGCAGAGAAAGACAATTATCATATGATTTCTCTCATCTATGGAACATAAGAACTAGGATGATCGGTAGGGGAAGAAAGGGATAAAGAAAAGGGGGGTAATCAGAAGGGGGAATGAAACATGAGAGACTATGGACTATGAGAAACAAACTGAAGACTTCAGAGGGGAGGGGGTGGGGGAATGGGATAGACTGGTGATGGGTAGTAAGGAGGGCACGTATTGCATGGTGCACTGGGTGTTATACGCAACTAATGAAGCATCAAACTTTACATCGGAATCTGGGGATGTATTGTATGGTGATTAACATAATATAATAATAAAAAAAAAAGAAGCCCTTTGCAGGAAGACGTGGGAATGAGAGTNGAATGAGAGAGGGCAGGCGGAGGAGACAGGGACCAGGTATGTCTGAAGACGGGGCTCCCTGGGCTGGGTCTGGGCATGGGCCTGGCCATAACGGATGTTTCTCTCTCTCTCCACTTGAGGTCACACATTCCTTAATTCAAGGGAGCCTTGCCTCAAACGTTGGCTTGGACCCACATAGGTCAAGACCAGGAATTACCTGACTGCCTATTAAACTTCTGGAGAGAGCCGGGTTAAACCTCACCACCAGACTTCCTAACGTTCTAGCGTCCCCATTTACATATTTAAAAAGAGAGATGCGGTAAAAGTAAGTTATTTCCCTGGCTAGGAAAGGGAGAAAACAGGGCATATGTCTTGTGAAGAATCCCTCATTAGAGAAGTAGGAAGAGCCTGCCCCCAGTCTGGTGATTCGGGAACATCTGACGCTCGGCTGCTGGGGTGTGCTACCTTACGACAACACGCACCACGTCACGGTTTGTTCCCAAAGAATTTAGGGGAAGGTTTGTGTGTCTGTTTAATCCGCCTACTATAGTAACATTTCCCTTTGCAACGTCACACAGCATTGACGTTGTAAATGCACTGCTGATGAAAATATAGTTGATTTTTTTTTTTAAAGAACGTACTGGAAAAGCATTCAATTAATAAAGATGTTTCGTAATGATTTGATTTTTAAAAGTAATAATCATTAACACTCCAGACACAAAGAACCACATACCATATGATTCTGTTTTGTTGGGATCTGCAGGAGAGGCAAACCCATACAGACAGAATGTAGGTGAGCCGTTCCGTTGGGGCTGAGGTTTGGGAACAAAGGGAAATGACAAGAAATGGACACAGGACATTTTTGAGAAGATGGAAATGTTCTATAGCTGGACGGTGGTGATGGTGGCATGACTCAGCACATCTACTGAACATCAGTGAATGGCACACTGACAATGGGTGAAATTTATGACATGTAAATTACATTTCAATAAAGATATTTCAAAAATAATAAAAGCTAATATTTATTGAGCTTGTCCTCTGGATTAAGCCCTGTTCTAAGATCTTTAAATGTATCAATGAATTTAATCCTCAAAACAGCCCTCTTGGGAACCTCCTCTTCATATCCTTGGCATGTTGTGTTTTGGATTTTTAGACACTGTAGCAGTGATTCATATATTCTGGATGCTAACTTTCATCTATTATGTGTTACAAACATCTTTTTCTGCCACTTATCTCAGGCTGCCACTTATCTTAAACTTTGCAAAAGCAAAGCAAAGCAAAACAAAGGAGACTATGGTCATTTATTTGCATGTGTAGTTCTCTTCTCCCCACCTCCCCAGCATTTTATAGAGGAAAAAAAAAATCACTTATCACACCTGTACAGGGTTTTTCTACTTTGAAATGGCAACTGCAGAGCAAATGGGAACATTTTTCAGCCAAAAAAGCCAACAGGAGCTAAATTACAGGAGCTATTCAGGCTATCATGGACTGCCTGGGATGGGGAGGAAGAATGTGTCAAGAAGGAAAATTAGCCCTTCCCCAATAACCACTCCCCAAGATTACCCCTCCCATGACCACCCCTCCTATGACCATCCCCCATGACCATTCCCTATGATCATCCCCATGACCACTGCCCATGACCACTCCCCATGACCATTCCCCATGATCACCCCTCCCATGACCACTCTTACTATGACCAGCCCCCATGACCACCTCCCATGACCATCGCCTATGACCATCCCCACAACCACTCCCCAACCCCCACTTTCACTTCTCTGACTCACTATTTTTGGATTGAAGGTGCAGGCCACTCCCACCCAGATCCCTCATACATCTCGAGCTAAACTTTTTCAGACTGTGATTTGAGGCCTATTCTACTCTATTCATGAAATCAGTTTAGTCATTTGTGACCTGCAATTTCAAAAAACAAAGAAGAGTCTAGAAAGCATTAAAGCGCATCACGCAAAAAAGGATTAACATTATTTTATAATTAAAAAAAAATCTTTTCAGTTGTGTGTGTGTCATGCTGGGCCAAAATGTAAAATGTTTTCCTTGCTCTGCGTTGTAATCAAACCAATTTGAAAGCCCCCCACTGAAGCCTTCCAGGAAGACGTGAGTGGTAGACACTAGGGCAACGGTGGCCATGGCATTTCCATATCCTGGAATCACTGATGCTTGAGCCCCAAATGTAAAACACGAAAGAAAATAATTTCCAAATATAAATTCTGCCTTTTTCTATAACGTGTGAATTCCCATGCCTTTCTACACCAAACAGAGAAGCAGCCGTGAGGAAAGCTTCAAGATCTCAAGATACCGTCAGCTCTGTCAGCTCCCGTGCTGATAAACCTTGGCACTGTTCTTTAATCAGTGATGATGGGAACACTCAAGATAATAAAAGGTGTGAAGCAGAAACCGGGTTCCAGATGCTCACAGAATCCTGCCCCGCCTCGTATCTGAACCCACAAGGAACTAACAGAGGAGGGAAAATTTAAGTGGTGACTAAGCAATGTTTAGAATGCCCTTCACCCGTTCACTGGAATCCGAATACAACAGTTTAAATCTAAAGCCAAGAAAAGCTTTGTTTTCTTTTGCTAAACAAAAAGAACACTGAGTCTGACCCTGACATCGGAGAGTTTGATTTTGGTGAGTCACATCCGCACGGGGATGAGGTTTTCAGTGCTTTTTATGAGTGAATGCTAAATCCCACCAACACCAAAATACTGCCTTACTTCAAAGGCCCAGAATGAACGATGGCCTTTGATGCAGAACAGAGGACTTGGGCAGACGCCCCAAAAGAGCCCTAGCCCCCTTCCAACGGGGAGAACACTGAAGAATGTTAAGAATGCCTTCCAGTGGCAGAGCTCGCCAAAAAGGATGAAAACCAAGCCTTATCTAGCAAACTGGAAGCTTTCCTTTTTAACAGGATTGGCTTTCTTTTCTTTTTCTTTCTTTCTTTCTTTCTTCTTTCTTTCTTTCTTTCTTTCTTTCTTCTTTCTTTCTTTCTTTTTCTTTTTCTTTCTTTCTTTTCTTTCTTTTTTCCTTCTTTCATCAGAATTTTTAAAAATTAGAAGAGACTTTTTAAGGCCTGTCATGCTCTGCATTTATGAATCAACGCCTCTCTGATGTACTAAGGCCCATTCATTAAACGAGGCCTGGATGCCGATGCCGGTCAAGCTCACCCGGAGTAACACAACACCCGCCAAGGCCTCCGGTGATCCTGTCCCCAGATTACAGACCAATCATCTCCTGGAATGGAGGGGCCTGTGAGAGTCACATTACTGCTTGGGGTTACCCCTGTGTGATGTTGAGTCACTCTGGTTCCTTGGGAATGTGTTAATTCACTGTCGCCTAAGAGTGACACTTCCGGGGCCTAAACACAAAGGGACCACTAACAAATTGCTACTTTTGGTAGAGAAAGAGAATTTGTTTTAGAGCTGGGTGAGAGTGCTCGATGGTCTCAGGTTAGAAAAGGAGGGGGGGAGCCTTCCAGAAGGGTGGCCAACAGCCCGGTGGGTGTGACAGGGGAGAGTGACAGGAACCCGGGCAGAAGGAGAGCCAGGACTCTTCTTCACTGATAACAGAAACAGAGTCCCCCTCCTAATTCTGCCAAGTAGGGGGCTGGCGGGCCCTCCTTAATAACACAGATACACACCTGCCTGTCCACAGGGGCCCTTCAAAGCGGGGTGGGGAGGGTGACCTGCCGTGATGAGAACGTGTGATTACTGATGTTACTGACGGCCATGTGTGGCAATATTATCAACATGCGGGAAAAAAAAAATACATGCAGAGAGAGACTAAGTCACTTCTAATGGCTTTTTAAAAAAATTCTCGACAGGGTGCCCTGCTATTGCCTGCACCCAGGGCAGACCTCACCCCAGCCCCCCAGCACCTGGTGTCTCGCTGCCTTTTGGTCATTCACATCCTCCGCAAGGAAGATTTTAACCTGCCTACTGGAGTGATGGCCACCAATCACCGAGGGCACCTGCATGACAAGGCCCGTGCTAAGCATCTTATGAGCAGCGCTGTAGTTTCAGTCCACACGATGCTGTTCTTACACACCCTTCACCACAGCCCCATATGGAAGGCGCATTGCCCTCTCTTGACGGCTGAGTCACGGAGCCGATGCTGGAGGTGAGCCTATAAAACAACTCCCCGACCACCCGACCAGCCAGCCCTGATTGGCGGCGTCCGCCCAGCTCCCTGGTGTCAATGCTCCCATGGTGGCATATGTCCCTGCCCGCAGGTGGAGCTGGGAAGAGATGCGCATAGCTGGCTCTTGTGATGAGGGCTGGCCCCCTGCAGCCCTGGGGGCAGCAGATGCTGCTTCGGACACTCAGTGTCAGCTCGGGCTGGCCCCAGAGACAGAGAAGAGCCTCCGGGGTAAGAGGGTTACAGAAAAGGAGGCGGGAGGGTGTGGGAGCCCCTTCCTTCCTCCTTCACCTCAAAGCAGCGACGGGGGCCTCAGGTCACCAATGTGCACGTTACCCAAGGTGCTCTGATCTGAATGACTGCGTCCCCCTTCAACTCAAGGTGAAATCCTAACGCCCAACTGGATGGTCTTAGGGGGTGGGGCGTTTGGGAGGTGCTTAGGTCACGAGGGTGGAGCCCCCAGGCATGGAATTAGTGCCCTTCATGAAAGAGACCAGAGAGATTCCTTGTCCCTTCTGCCAAGGTGGTTACAGCAACAAGACAGCCATCAGTGAGGAGGTGGGCCCTCAGCAGACACCAAATCTGCCAGCACCTCAATCTTGGTCTTCCCAGCCTCTAGAGCCTCTAGAGCTATAAGAAATAAACTTCTGTTGGTTATAAGCCTCCCAGTTTATGGCATTTTGTTGCAATAGCTCGAACAGACTAAGACACAAGCGTTCTGCCCCTAATCTATTACACACGGGGCAGCCAGAGGGGACTTTAAAACCCCAGCCACGCACCCTCCCTCTTCAAGAAAGAATCCACCTCCTTCCTTGGCCATCAGAGCCTCAAGGATCCACCCCGGCCCCCTGGCCGATGCTCCTGCGTGCTCCCCAGAGCCCCCTTCTCCCTCTGGCCTCAGGCTTCCATGCGGAGTGCTCCTTCTGTGCCCGCCCCCTATCCTGCCGTCCTCAGCCCCACCATCACCTGCCAGGAAAGCCTTCCCTGCACCCCTGCCGGGGTCAATTCCCCCGGGGCGACCTGCACAGCACCAAGAGAGCAGGGCTCCTGCTGAGATGTTTCTTTGGACAGATCTGGTCTTTCCGAGAAAGCGATATTTGCTAGAAGCTAAAGGACAAGGAACCAGCTGTGTGAAGATGTCAGTCAATGCTGGTTGGATGAAGGAACGTTGGGAGCGGTCCTCGATGGAACCACCATCCAAGAAGTTCTCTTCATACTCAACAGCTGGCCCGACACCTGTGCACAGTAGGTGCTTAATAAGTGTTTTGCTGAAATGAAATTAGCGAACAGTCCAGGAATAAGGCTGTGGCCTGGCATCGACTTAGATTCGAGGTTCCAACAATCTCATGAGGGCCTTTTCACTTCTCTTAGAGACTGGTCCTTCGCAACTTTTTATTATGAAAACTTCCAATGTATAGAAAATGTGAGAGAGTATCGCAACAGACGGGAATATACCCACC
Organism: Ailuropoda melanoleuca; assembly: GCF_002007445.2. NCBI lineage: Eukaryota > Metazoa > Chordata > Mammalia > Carnivora > Ursidae > Ailuropoda > Ailuropoda melanoleuca. Next base: position 11,826,686 of record NC_048218.1, read on the forward strand.
ACCCAGATTCTCCAATCCTTAACATTTTGAACAAGGGCAACTCTAAAAAAGGGTGTCTTTTCCACCATGGCAGGAGGACGGCCATTTGTGAGATTAAGACGGGGGAAGGGCATGACTGACAACACAAGATCTAGAAGGGATTTTCCTGAGTGAAGCAGGAGTTGACGAGAATTCCTGGGCAGGGCTCGGCCAGTGTGCAAAGTTCGGGCCTGCTTGTGGGTGTGTGTGATCACGGGCATGCGTGAGTATGTGTGTGACAGTGTGTATGCGTGTAAAAGCACACGCAGGCGTGATATTGTGTATGTATGAGTGACCGTGCGTACATTGTAAGCGTGTGGTGGTGTATATATGCATGTGAGCGTGAATGTGTGTGTGAACACAGAGTCTGGGGGAAGAGCCAGAGGGGCAGCTCTGAGGCACGGAGGCCCCAGCAAGGAAAGGGTTTAAGATGGAAGGCTGGATATTTGCTGAAAGGGTCCCGTGTTTTCTCTGCAGGTGCACACTAGAGACCATGACACGCATGTGACCCAAAGCCTCACCCGCCCCCGGCACCCAGGCTGCCAGGGTCCTGGGAGGATGCTGGGCTCCAGAGGCAGAAACCGACAGAGAACAGAATACAAACAAGGAACACTGCATCAAACACTAAGGATGTGCCGTATGGTGACTAGCATAATAATAAAAAAAAAATGAAAAAAACAAAAACGATGTGTGGGGACGGCAGTGCAGAATTTTTTCAAATGACTATTCCTTCAATATAATCCTTTGGTTAAATGGTGGTGTTATAACCCTGCTTTCTTTTCAACAAGCCTGTTCAAGGGTTACCAGGAGCCTCTAACGTTGAGGTTGCCTCTCGGACTGACCCGCCCCGCCTCTCAGTGTGACCTACTCGCTAAAAAGCAGTTCTGTTTGGCCTGCAATGGGTTAATCACAAAACTAACGTGTGTTACAGTGACACAAGCCAGTGGAGGAAAATGCAAGAATAGAGCAGAAGTTGCTCAGGCCAGAAACCCTTCTGTTTTCTTTCTCCCCAGGAAGAGGCAACTGGGTCCGGAGCCCCTGCTTTGGGGAAAGCAGAAGAGGGGTTCATCAAGATATGGAAGCAGGGCCTCCGGGGGCAGCTGTGCCCTCTCGTGATAGCAAACAGCTGGGGGTGGGCTGCCCCTGAAAAGGAGAACCAGCCCCTCGTTCGGGGGAAAAGCACTTGCAGCCTCTCGACACCCGATGCCTTTAGCATGGGTCCGACTGAGTTACGTCTTAGGAAGGATTTTTTTTAATTCAGGGATTGGCAAGAATGCACATGGAGACATGGGTGTCCACGTGCACACACATGCAAATATCCACAAACTATTCACACAAATACCCACAAACCATTGCAGAAACAGGGAGGACATCTCTACTGACAAGTTTCTAAATTGCTATGTGGGACCAACACCGGCTGGCAGAGAATCTCCACGAGGGCCGTGAATGAAACAGGGAACCCCCACCGCATACACGGGCCCCCTCAGACGTTACTTACTAGGCTGACATTTAAAGGACACCAGGAGGTATTTACTGCTTCCGGGACAAAGATCAGGTCCAAAAACACGGCTATTGACCAGGAGGTGGCAGGCCCGCCGGCTCTGGCATTCATCCAGCACCTTCTAAAATGAGGGGGTAGAAAAGGGATAGGCTTGAAAACCACACACAGTGTGTGTGAGATCCCACCGCCCCCCCGCCCAGGTGGCTCTGGGCTCCGAGAAGGGAGAGACACCTGTCGGCCTGGCCTGGGGCGTCCACACAAAGAAGCTTCGAGCTGCCGTGAGCTGTGACTGAGGCGAGAGCACGTGTATGTGCGTGATCAGGGGTGCTCCCTGTGTCCCCGTCTTTCCCAGAACAAGAACCCTGACCCTCTAGCGGCAGATCCCCATCAGGAGACCGGCCTGCGATCTGCCTCAGCTGAAGGGAGCGCTGCTGATGGTTTTGGCAAAAGTACGGCCTTGGGGAGGCTCCGGGAAGTGTGAGCAAGAGTCGAGAAACTCAGCGTGGGCGAGACGGGAGTCGGAGGGCCCTTCCGGCAGGGCTGGGGCAGCTCCGTGGGGATGAGGCATCACAGCCACGGCTGTCCATCCAGCAGCACAAATGGCTGGCCACCGACCACGGAGAGCTCAGCACTCACGGGAGGCCTTGGAGCCCCAACCCGAACATGGGCCCACTGATACAAATGAAAAAGCTGATTCCCACCCTTGCCAACCTCAAGGACACAGGACCCATTTGTTCCCTTTGGAGCAATTTTCTTCACAGAATACTCAGGCTTTGCTGTTGAGCATTTGGCTTGAAAGTTTTCCTCCCCTCCTGCTCTCAATTTTTTTTTTTCCAGGCAATTCGCTCCTTTGCGAGTGATAATCTGCTGTGCGGAAGCTCTTGGAACACCCTACCCAGGGTCCCAGTGGGGCCTAGCGCCTCACGGCTGCTCTTCTATTTCCCAAATGGAGCAAACTCTGCCCCTGACCATCACAGAAGCCTTACACTCCGTTTCTGTTAAAAGGACACCAAGTCCGGTGAACGTTTCCCAAGAATTTACTTATTACTGTTGGACTGAATCTGGCACAGCTTGGCGAGCCTGAGTCCTGGGCCCTCATAGTAGCTCATGGACTTTCTCCATGGAGGAGGCCGGCCCCACCAGGTACCCCCTCAGGGGCCCAGCAGACATGCATGAAATCAGGAAACATGCCCAGGGAAACCCTGAGGACCCCCAGATGACGGGACACATGCTCGTGGTCAGAGGTCATCATGAAATGACTCAGCCCCTAGGTGGCCCCACGTACATATCACAACCACAGAGTGGGACTCAAACCATGTCACGGCTGAAAAATGCACAGGGGGGGCCTCCTGGTGACCCTCAGCCACGGGTCAGATCAGCGGAGGGGCTCCTGGGGGGACAATGACACCTGTTCTCTCCTGCATCAGGCACCTTCCCTCGGAGGAAGAAGCAGCACTCGCCACAGTCCCCAAATGCCAGTCAAAAGACACGAAATAAAGGATCTCTTGATCTCTGGATGAAAGAGCAGCACGCGGGGATGTTTCTGGGCAAACGAAGCTTCTGCACAACATCAGAGTTGTGCTCACAAATGCTAGCTTGTCTGCTTGGCTCTGGAAGCATCCTATCCCTCAGACCTGCCTGGCAGAGCCAGGCACCCATGTTGGAGGGTAAGGGTGGTGCCCGAGCTCTGGAGCTCCAGGGTGTCAGGAGTTCCTACTCTCACGGAGCAGGCGCTCCTGTCGGCACCGGCCAATGTTCTTGTTATGTACCCAGGAGAGCAGCGGATGGGCTGGGTACCAGGGATGGGAGTGCAGGGAAGTTGGGGTAAGGACGGGGGCGGGCCAACAGGGATACAGCTCCTGGAGTGGCAGCCAAGGGAAAGGAATGGGGTGGGGTACACAAGAAAGTCACTGCTCGTCTCTGGAAGCAACATGTGGCCTCTCTTCGGGATGTGGAACCCACATCCGGGGAATTCGCTCAAACACATTCTTTTGGCTACTCGGCGGGTATCTTTACCAATCACGTGACGACCCAGATAGCACGATGCTTGTAATGGAAGCAAGACATGGTATGAGAAATAGAAAAATCCTTACGTTATCGTATTATTTTTGCTTCTCCTCTTTGGGCCTTCGGGAGAGCTACACAGCCTTACGCTAATTCCATTACTCCTGAGTCTTCCTTGTAAATTTACCTTTACCCGCATTTCTGTGGCTGAAACAATTCAAAGAGCCAGGAGTAGTCTAAAATCCCCATTGAAATATTAGCTCTGCCCTCGTCCGACACCAAATGTTTCACTAATGCCAACCAAAAAAAAGAAAGACTTAGCCGCTCTCCACAAATCCCTGGTATTATTCAATGGAAGAATACATCAGCAGGGGCTGCCCAAAGTAGCTCAAAACTAGAATAATGTCATCGTCTACACCTGGAGAAGAAAACCATTTTTGAAAGAATGACCATGATCCATGTTTCCCTTCCTCCAGTGCATTCTCTGAGCGGTTGATCATGACCTCGGCCATCTGCCTCCAGAGACCTTGTGGTCTCCACGAAAGCACCCCCACCCTTCCCTCTCCGTGCTGGGGTATTGACGGGAGGGGTGGTCCTGGAGGTCAAAGCCCAATATGACTGTACTGTGCTTTACTTCAGGGGGGAATATGCCTCCGGATAAATTCACATCGCACGTGGGTTCAGGGAGCTCCCCCAGGAAGCAGGAATTCCATTTAGACTTGTGTGGGGAAGAACCCTTTTGAGAAGCAATAGCTCACCCATGAAATTGGTGATTTGTCTGGATTGGGGATTTCATGGATCAGGTTTGCTTTGAGTGAACTATGTAATCACAAGCATATATACAGAGAGAGAGAGGGGGAGAGGGAGAAAGGGGCGGGGGAGGGAGAGAGAACCATTTTATCATCTTAAAGCATCTATGAAGGGTGGTACCTGCAATGTGGTGGGTGCCACACAGGCTACGCCGTCTTCCCTCTGGGAGGCAGGCTGCTGGGCACGACACATTTGGTAATCTTGCCCATAAAATGCCGATTGGACACTTATCGTAGAATGCCGAGGGCACTGTAGATGCAAATGGTCCCCATCACAGGCATAGGCGGTGTGGTTTTGCAGAAGTTTGGTTAGATAACCTGGAAAATATTCAGCTGGGTTACAAGAGGCCCAGGAACCCACCACTCCTCCACAGCCTTCTGGGCAGGAGGACCTTGGCTCCCCTGGGGAAGGGGCTGGTCAGCCAGGAAGATGTGGGGCCGAGCTTCCTTGGAAGCTCCCATGGAGAAGACCCCAAACCGGGCTCGAGGTGAGGCTGAAGGAGCAGATGCCAGTTTCCCATCTGGGTTGTAAACCTTGATCTGGAATGGCCCATTGGAAGGCTTGGGGGCCTCTTTCCCTTTGGGATTGGCCAGGAGCCAAGAAATCCTGAAGCATCTCTATGAAGCTGGAAAGAATTCCAAGTGGGTGTTCCTTGGGCATGTCGATGCCTGTTCTTGAGGAGATTTGGGCTCTCTGATCTCCCGCTAGCAAGGCCAGGTCTTCCTGGAGGGAGGGGATGCTATTTTATTTTGGGGTAACCACTCCTGGGTCCTGGAGAGAAAAGCAAGGCAGGGTACCCAGCATGGGGTAAGGGCCTGCTCTGAAGGGCGGGGAAGGGGTGGATGGTGGGGCTCTGTCACAGGTTAAACAGTGTCCCACCCCAAGTTCATGTTCACCGGGAACCTCAGATGCCCCCTTATTTGGAAATAGAGTGCTTGCAGTTGTAATTAATTAAGATGAGGTCATAACGGAGTAGACTGGTCCTTGACAGGTGTGATGATGTCCTCAGAAGAAGAGAAGAGACAGAGGGAAGACAGCCACGTTATCATTGGAGTGATAACATCTAAAAGCCAAGGAACCCAAGGACTGCTTGCAGCCACCACAAGCTGGAAGAGGCAAGGAAAGAGTCTACCATAGAACCTTCCAGAGGCAGGCCGGCACTGCCACAACTTGACCTCAGGCTTCTAGCCTCCAGAGCCCCGAGGGAAGGAATGCCTGCTGTTTTCAGCCACCCCAGCCTGTGGTTTTGTTAGAGCAGCCCCGACAAACTGACACAGGCTCCCAGTCCCAGCTACTTCTCAAGCAGGCTGGACAAGCCACAGGGCCTTAGGCTCTGAGGAGCCGTGCGCATGGCCTGGCAGGTGTGGGCGGCCGGGACCGCTTCTCAGAAAGGAGGAAGGAAGGTTCATCTGAAATGTAGATTCCTTTCCTCCTTCTCACACCTCATGAGGTCAGTTGCAAGGCAGCTGGGAGGGAAGCCAGGGACTTTCTGGTGAGGTGTGTGGGAGACGGGTTTGGCAGCCCTTGGCCTCTGAGGGGGTGGAGGGGGTGCAGAGGAAGGCAGTTGCAGAACTCCCTTATTCCCACACAGACGGCCCGGGCTGAAGTTATCGCTCTGGAAGTTTCAAAATCCTCTGACCATGATTCTCTGCAAAGGGCACCCACTACAGTCCCTGACCTTCCCTGAAAGTCACAGCGAAAGGCGTCGTGTCATCTGCCATAGGACAGTCACACTTGCCAACCTGAAGAGTGGGAGTGCCCACCTTCACATATAACCCAGACCCGAGGTCTCTCAATGCAACTCCCTTTTTCCTTCCCACCCTTGAAAGAAGAAGGCCGAGAAGTCAGCTACCCTGAGTTGGCTTCCCTTGGAGAAGCGAACTCAGGCTCAGGCAGCAGAACCGACATCAGGCACCGGGGCCGTGAGTCAGGGTCCTGCTTGTGGGAACAATGCCCTCACTCTCACCATGCTCCCCACCAACCACCAAGAGAGGCCGGGCAGAGATCCCTCGGTGGTCCAATAGCAGGTCAGCATCTTCCTGCAGGACACACAGGCGGACCCTGCTAAAGCCATGAGTTGTGAAAGTTCCAGCCTCCTTTGTGGGATCTCTGCTCCCCCTATGAGCCACACCAGGGAACTCAGAGCTGCCCTGATGCTGCCCCAGGCTGGCACCTGCCCCGAAGCTCCCTGGGCTGGTACCCCACCCCTGCACCTCTTCCAGCTCGTCATTAAAACTGTCTTGTCTATCCATCAGCACGTCATTCACCAGGACCACGCCGGATGACCAGCTGACTAAAATGTTTTGTTTTGTTTTAAGATTTTATTTATTTACTTGACAGACAGAGAGAGAGAGAGAGAGAGCCAGCGAGAGGGAACACAAGCAGGGAGAGTGGGAGAGGATGAAGTAGGCTCCCAGCAGAGGAGCCTGATGTGGGGCTCGATCCCAGAACACTGGGATCACGCCCTGAGCCAAAGGCAGACGCTTAACCACTGAGCCTCCCAGGCGCCCTCAGCTGATAACTTGAGCTTAATGGCTTGCAACAGACCATGTGTTACTCTAGCTAGATGAAGGAATGAGAAGGATGTGGGGTGTCAGAGGCACAAGACAGAAGGGGCCTGGGTCCCAGGTTCATGGGACAAGATCAGCAGAGCCTTCTCCACGAACTGTTACATGAGTGGAAAAGAAATTTGTGCTGTTTGGGCCATTGCCTTTCTTCTATTTGTCATGTAGTCTGTTCCCGGTGAACAGAACTTGATCTCCGTGGGGTCATTTACATCAAAACGTGACGTAAGCGCACCGCAGTGGCCTGAGCCCCACCGCATGCCATACTTGTATTCTGAGGGCAATGTTCTGGGTGCAGAAGCTCACTGCAGAGAACGGCCTCTGGAGGCCTTCCAGGCCCTTCTGCAAATGTGTCATTTCTAACACCAGGTAAACTCTGCTCTGGAGTCGGTCCAATTCCCTCTTCAAGAACCCATGCCCGTGTCCAGACAATGGAATACTATTCAGCACTAAAATGAAATAAGCTATGAGGCTGCAAAAAGACACAGGGCAAATGTCAAAGCATAGTATTGAGTGGAAGAAGCCAATCTGCAAAGGCTCTGTGAGTCCAACGACATGACATCCTGGAAAAGGCAGAACTAGGTGATGGTTGAAAAGACCAGTGGTGGGGCATCTGGGTGGCGCAGTCGTTAAGCGTCTGCATTTGGCTCAGGTCATGATCCCGGGGTCCTGGGATCGAGCCCCGCATCGGGCTCCCTGCTCAACGGAAAGCCTGCTTCTCCCTCTCCCACTCCCCCTGCTTGTGTTCCCTCTCTTGTTCTGTCTCTATCCAATAAACAAATAAAAACTTAAAAAAAAAAAAAGACCAGTGGCTGTCAGAGGGTTGAGGGAAGGGAGGTATGAGCAGGGGGAGCACGGAGGACGTCAAGGCAACAAAACTGCTCTGCACGATATTCTAGTGATGGACACGAGCCACGACACATCGTCAAAACCTACAGAACACACAACAGCAAGAGTGAACCCAGAGTAAACGCCAGACTTTGGTCCATATTATGATGCGTCACTATTGGTTCATTGATTGTAACACATCTACCATTCTGACCGGGAATGTTGATGAGGGGGGAGGCTGTGCCTGCATGGGCACCAGGGCTATTTGGAAACTCAATTTTGTTGTGCACCTAGAACTGTTCGACAAATGAAAGTCCATTTAAAAGAAAAAAATCAGGGGCGCCTGAGTGGCGCAGTCGCTAAGCGGCTGCCTTCAGCTCAGGGCGTGATCCCAGCGTTGTGGGATCGAGCCCCACATCAGGCTCTTCCGCTGGGAGCCTGCTTCTTCCTCTCCCACTCCCCCTGTTTGTGTTCCCTCTCTCGCTGGCTGTCTCTCTCTGTCAAATAAATAAATAAAATCTAAGAAAGAAAGAAAGAAAGAAAGAAAGAAAGAAAGAAAGAAAGAAAGAAAGAAAAAGAAAAAAATCAAAACCGCCCAGGCTTCCCCAGAAAAGTGTTACCTTTGGGAGGAGAGGGGGTTGTGACAGGGAGGGGACTTGGGGTGAGCTGGCGAAGCTCTTCTCTTGATCTGAAGGGTGGGTACATGTTTTACTTTGTGAAAAGTCACCCAGCTATACATTTGTGAAATGTACACTTTTTGGTGGGTAAATAAAACTGCTTGTTAAAAAAATCCTTTACCTACAGTTATCTGACCAATGCTTTTAAAACAATGAAGAAAGTCTAGAGAACATGGAGTCTATGGCAGATGGACAGGTCAAGGGCAGTGGTGGGATGGCATGTTCTACAGCCAACCGCACGCACACTAGACGCTACGCTAGAGGGATGGCAGGAGATGCTCATGGGGTCAGGCCACTGGCCCTCACACCACAGGGTCCCCCACAGGTGCTTCCCACACCTCATCCTGATTGGCCCATTGTGTCAGAAGCTGCTATGAGGTCAGGAAGAAGGACAAACTAGAACTCTCCACAGCTTTCAGCAACACAGAGGATGTCAAGGACCTTTTTGAGAGGCATTTGGGATGGTGAGTGGGACACTAGCCAGTTTGGGGAAGGTTGAAAAGAGAGTGGAGGTTGAGGAAATCCCAGATGGTTCCTGTGGTAGACAGACTATCACCTCCCCACCCCCACTGAGGTCCCCATGCTCCTTCACACTGTTAAAAGGGACTCTGAGGGGGGCGCCTGGGTGGCACAGCGGTTGAGCGTCTGCCTTCAGCTCAGGGCGTGATCCCGGCGTTATGGGATCGAGCCCCACATCAGGCTCCTCCGCTATGAGCCTGCTTCTTCCTCTCCCACTCCCCCTGCTTGTGTTCCCTCTCTCGCTGGCTGTCTCTCTCTCTGTCAAATAAATAATAAAATCTTTAAAAAAAAAAAAAGGGACTCTGAGGTTGTGATTAAGTTAGAAATCTGGAGATGGGGAGGTGATCCTGGGGGATCTGATAGGCCCCCTATAGTCACCAAGGTCCTCACAAGAAGTTCAAGGTCGATAAACAATGTGGGAGTGGCACCAGAGGCTGGAGTGATGCAGCCATGAGCCAAAGAAGGCAGGTGGTTTCTAGAAACTGTAAAAGGTGAGGAAACTGCTTGTGCCCTGAAGACTGCAGAAGACTACAGCAGAGTTGACACCTTGATTTTAGACCTCCCAATTTCCAGAGCTGTAAGAAAATAAATCCTGTGCTATTTTAAGGCACCCAGCGTGTGATGACATGTGACAGCAGCCATAGGAAACAACACAGTTTATACAGATGATTCTTGCAACATCTTGATAAAGACCAGGAGAGACACAGGGCTGAAGTTGTAAGAACTGATGTCCAGGGTCAGATTTTTAAATAACTGTGATTGAGTTAAAGCTAGGAGAGACCTGTGCATGCGTGTGTGTGTGTGTGTGTGTGTGTGTGTGTGTAAATACATATGCAGATTAGCCCTAGGTCGTAGGTAAATTACATTTGTTACTGTGGGTGGAGGTCGAACACATTCGAAAGTGGGTATTAGCAAGAGGGTGCTTGCAATGCTGGAGTGTGGGCTCCAAGCTAGGAAATGAGCACCGGCGAGGCCCCAGGGAATAGAGGTCTGCTGAGATCCAACAAGGTCAGAGTGGGTGCAAGCACGCCAGCGGGCTGGAGACGCAGGGGTTGTGCCCCAAGCGGTTTTGAGGTAGAGCAGTTGCAGGTGGTGGAAATGTCCAAGAGGCGGCCATGGAAGCGGGTGTGAGAAGTGGGCGGAAGGGAAGGTTGCTAGAAATGAGGGTGCCCTCTGGGCGTCTCCCAGGATAAAGGTAGGGAACGGGGATGGAGCAGGACCTGCTGCCAAGGTTGACCTTAAACAAGGGGCAGATGACAGACGACCCACTCCCAATCTTTCCAGTGTGCTGTCCCCAGTGAGCACACACACTCTTTCCATTGCATTGGGCAGAGTCAATACGTTACTTAGTGTTTTAGTCCATTCAGGCTGCTATGAAAAACCATCACAGATCAGGTGGCTTATAAACAACAGAAACTCCTTTCTCACAGTTCTGGACATGGAAAGCCCAAGATCAAGGTACCAGCATGATTGCATTTTTGTTAGGTCCTTCTTCCCCGTTCAGAGCTAGCGCCATCTTGCTGTGTCCTCACATGGTGGAAGGGGCTAGGGAACTCTGTGGCATTTCTTTTATAAGACATTAACGGGATTAGGGAATCTCATTCATAAAGACTCCACCCTAATGACCTAATCCCCTAATACGGACACCTTTGGGGGTTAGGATTTCAACATATGAATTTTAGAGGGACTCTAATGTTCCAACTCTAGCACTTAGCTTCTCCACACCTTGGCTTCTTGGCTGGTTCAAATGAGATCCCTTTTAAAGAATGACTACCAGTGTGGCCTCGTGTCAATGGTTCTCTCTGAATCGAATGCCCCACCATGCTGGATCAATCAAAAATGCTTTACTTCTTAACACGCTCAGCCGGAGCTCTGGGTAAAGCTCCATGTGTGCGGGCACATATTTACTGCCCTGAAAGACGGCAGAAGAGCAAACTGTTAAGAAATCAGTCCTTAGAGCCTGGTCTGGCCTGGAAATGCTCTGTGGATCCTTTTTTTTTTTTTTAAGATTTTATTTATTTAATCATTCATTCATTCATTCATTCATTCATTCATTCATTCATTCTGTGGGTCCTTGTTAGCTTCACATGGTTGAGGGGCCAAGGTGCAACCTATGTTTAACTCCAAGATCTTCTCCTGACGAATCCCCACTCTGTGGACCAACCAGCAGAAGCTCCTGCAGCAATGGCCATGACTACAACTTTCCTCAAACGATCATCTTGAAAGGCCTGACCGGGTTGGGCAAATCTCAGAGTAGTTTAGATAAAAGCTTTTATGTTTTCCTTTTTTTCAAGGTAGATGGATAATTCACTGGGAAGGAGCCCCTAAGAGGGGCAAGAGCTCTCCTCTGTTTTTAGAAAGACAAGGGGAAGTCACTCTGGAGATTCTCATCCCCGTCACCTTTACAAGGAAAACCCATCTATCCAGAAATATTCCAGTGACCAGAGAATGAGCAGAATGTTAATGACCAATTTTCAAGGAATCATGGGTGGGTCCCGAAGTGTTCTATCAGAGGAAGAAACATTATGCAGGGGAGAAAGGAGGTGTTATAGCAAAATGAACTTGGGGTGTGTGAATTAAAACGAGGCAAACACAATTCTTTCCATGCAGGACTTCGGATACTCCAGTGTGCACACGACTGCCAAGCACCAGAAATGGGAGGTAGAGCCTCTCACGCATAATTGACCAGCCCTCCCTTTTTGTTTTTTTGCACGAATTATCTGAGGGTTATTGTTAAACACAACGTTCTGTTTTTAAGACTTATTTATTTATCTCAGAGAGAGAGAGAGAGAGAGCCCCAGCGGGAGGAGCAGAGGGAGAGGGAGGGAGAGAATCCCAAGGAGACTCCACATTGACCGCAGAGCCCAATGCGGGACTCAATCTCACGACCCTGAGATCATGACCCCGAGATCACCATCTGAGCTGAAACCAACTGTGGGACGCTGAACTGACTGCACCACCCAGGCCCCAAGCACATCATTCTTAAGGAAACGTTGAAAGTTTCATAAACCACGGTCAGTGCTGACAGCTGCATTTAACTTGCATGATTTCAGAAGGCACTTCAGAATCCTGTATGGTTTCAGAATCATCATGCGGTGTTGGGGGACAGGGAGAAGGAGAGGAGTCAACGCCCGAGAGCAGGGTTCACAGTGGGATTAAGGTGTGTGACTGTGCCCAGCCCCTGTCAGCATTGGTGTCCTCACGGTTTCCGGTGCGGGTCCGATGATATAACAGCACAGCGTCTGTATCAGCCATAACCCACAGCACCGGCCGAGGGGATCACTATTCCACTGCCAACCTTGAGGAACACACATTTGTGCAGAACCCTTTGGTGGCTTGCAAATCAAACTGCGTTGCCAGTCAGCCCCGTCTGCTCTGAGCGCTGATGGTAAGGCGTTCAACTCAGAGACAAGCACACAGCCCAGCAGCCACCCTTGTGGTCCAGAAATGTCACTGTTCAGCTTGAGGGGAAAGGAAAATTCTTCCTTCCTTCCTTCCTTCCTTCCTTCCTTCCTTCCTTCCTTCCTTCCTTCCTCCCTCCCTCCCTTCCTTTCTTCCTCTTCCTCTCTCCTTCTCTCTCTCTCTCTCCTTCCTTTTTAAAAATAATTAAGGCTATAGGGCGCCTGGCTGGCTCAGTCAGTGGAGCGTAAGACTCTTGATCTCAGGGCAATACGTTCAAGCCCCATATCAGGTATAGGGATTATTTAAAAATAAAACCTTTAAAAAAATAATTAAGGTTTACAACATTAGTAAGATTTAGAACAGGCCAAATGAGCTGCAAATTCTTCCTCCTTTCTTTTCTGAAGTCAGAGCTGCTCCACGAGAGTCCGGGTTTCCCAAGAGCTGATGCTGCCTGAGTCACTCTAAGCACAGGATGTAAGTATATCCGTGCGCTAAAGTCCCCGAATCACCAGGGGCCAATTTCCCCATCTTCCTTCTGGGAAGAGAGTGGAATCAATTCTGTTGCCCTTGCTACCCTCCCCCACTTATTTAATGGAGCAGAACCCTCCAATCCATTAATGCTTTAGATAAGAGACTACACCCTTTTATTCACAAATACTCGAAGGTGTTTCTACTTGTTTGAAGTTCATTTCCAGAAAAGGGTTTTTTTTTCTTTTGTGTTTATGAGTGTGTTTGGAGAATTGGCAAGAGCAGGAGCAAGTGGGCAGTCCATGAGGCTTTAGGGCAATGAGTCAGTGCTTCTAAGAGTGCAGGAAAGGCCCCACAATGGATGAAGGGCTCATGACTGGGCACCACACACCCAAGAGGGTTAAGATCGAAAAGGGAAGTCAGGTTAAGTCATTTCTCTCGGCCCAGGTTTGGCACAAGAAAGTTGAACCTGGAGGTTAATGATGAAGAGAAAGAGCCATCAGGGTGTGTCTTAGGTGTTGGAGGGGGATCACAAAGGCTGGGGACTTCCAAGGACAGCCCTCTGAACTTAAGTGATGAGCTTCGATCCCGGCCCCAAAACAGACCAGAGGAAGACAGAAGGTGAACTGAGGGTCTAGATGGAGTAGGGACTATATATTTTCTTCTGAGCGTGTGGAAGGGGCATATTTCCCACTCCCCCTTACAATGGTGTGGGCCAGTGGAAAGTTCTGGCCGATGGAAAAGGGGGAAAAGTGATGTTCGCCACATTCAGATCTGGCCCTTGAGATTCTGTGTGACCCTCTACTCCTCCCTCTCTCACCCCATCTACTGTCACATGCGGAAGATAGAAGGGACAAGGACAGCTCTGAGGACCCAGAAAAGGTGGAGGAGGCACAAGATGGAAGGAATCTGGGTCCCTGGATGACGGCATGGAGCATAGCCTCCCCTTTTCCAATTACACTGGATCACAGCATGAGCAAGAACTCATCCTTTATTCTGTTATTGCCCTAAGATTTGGGGGTTGTTTGTTTCCGCAGCTAGCCTACCCTGTCTAACACTCCAGCATTCTGTCAATTGGTGTTTATGTTAAGTAGAAAGCTCTCAGGACTTTGAGAAGTACCAAAAACTTTCACCAAACACACCGCATTGGTTAGTGACGTATAATGTGGACACCATTCCACATGACCTTCAGTTTTCACCCAGGGAGTCATCTCTTTGAGTTAAGACCTTGCTACAATTAAAGTGAGTTAAATTACTAACGAGTTAAAAGGGATTAGAGGTCTCATTAATTAGTCACCACGCTCCACAACGCCACTGACTTTTAAAACCGCATTAGCGAAAGTGGAAAGCAGAGACTGGAATGCTCCCAGACAGGCAATATACTTGTTTCTACGTACTGATGGATGTGGGGGAGGGCGTGGGGCTGTGAACACACTGGGTGGCGGGTGTTCTCCACTCCAGAGAGTGTTGGCCCTGGATCAGGAGTGCCAAAGCACAGAGGTGGTGGCCACAGGCTATGATATGGGGAATTCGGGCTCTGAACCTGCTCAGATCAGACACTTCTTTGGGGATGTTGAGTATAACTTCTTTAGACCTCATCTGTAAAACCAGAGACTTACGCCTACTAGAGAGGGTTGATGCACAAGTGATAAGAACAGCGTAAGTAGGGCACCTTATATGGTGGCTGACATGTCATTTTTCTTCCCTGAGGAGAGCGTGAGTGTACTAGAAGGAAAATAGGTGAGCAGTCCAACCTCTGGAAGAGAGAGTCCCCAAGAAGGCGAGGACAAGGAGCACTCCAAATCTACTTCTTCCCAGCTCCGCCTTGGTTTGGCCTTGGGACAAAGACACCTGCTAAAAGAGTAGATAATGTTTGCTTTAGTATTCTAAAAAATTGCCCCCAAGGAGGGGCTCATCTTCATGATGGGGAGGTCATGCCATCAATCACTTGTCATCAGGTTTTGGGGTGCCATTGAAGCACTTTTCACAGAAATGAGCACAACACTCCCTGAAAAGAACCAGCTACGGGCTAATTTGGGTAAGTTTGCTGGCTTCTGATAAGCCACTTTTCAGCCTATGAATTCCTGAAATCCAGTCTCTGACCACTTTTTCTCAACAAAGTCAGCTATTTGAGAACAAAACTGTTTTTTCTCAGAGCCAAATAAAAGTACTATTTCCAAAAGCATCGAACCTACAAACTTTCCGTGTTCGCTATTGTTCCAAGAGTATTTAGAGGAATCCCAAAGTGTATTGGTTAAAATACTCTCAAATTTCTCATCAGATATGGGAAAAATTAACCCTGGAAGTTGACTGTGAACCTTTGTCGAGTAACGTGACAATGTCCCCTGGCTGTCTGTGACTTTTCTGCCTTGAGTAATGAACAACCTGTGTTTTACAAGAGAGCCACATGGCACCCAGACACCAGCTTCCAGGCGCATGGAGACTTTGCCACTGCCTGGGACTTGGAATTCTTGTTTCCAATTCTACCTTCTGGGAGCCACTTACCCAAATATCTTCTATCTTTTTACTTTCTCTTCCAATACCTCGTTTTCTCTTTCTACACACCTACCTGTGATTCATCAAGCCCCAGACTTTCTTCTTTAGAATTATATATATATTTTAAGATTTTATTTATTTATTTGGGAGAGAGGAGAGACAGAGATAGTGACAGAGAGCACAAGCAGGGAGGAGAGGGAGAAGCAGGCTCCACTGAGCAAGGAGCCCGACGTGGGGCTCAATCCCAGGACCCTGGGATCATGACCAGAGCTGAAGGCAGACACTTAACCGACTGAGCCACCCAGGTGCCCCTAGAATTATTCATATCTTAAGTGGATCTTTCTGTGTGGATGCCCATGTGCAAATTTATGTGTATGGATTTCAGATCCCTGTGCCTGGCTGGCCAAGCATCTGTCTACACATGTCCGTCCACTGTATGACTTTCCAACTCATCCAAACAAAAACCTCAAGTCTTTTTGTGACTGGGATCCCTTCTCCCTACGTGACCTCATCTCCTACCATTTTTCCCTTGGCTATGGCCACAGTGGTCTCCTTGTTTCTGAAAAATGCCACCCACCCTCCCACCTGAGGATTTTGCTTCGGCTGCTCTATTCGCCTAAAACCGTCTTCTTCCAAGTATCTGCTTTTCCCCTCCCCACCTCCTGCCCTTTGTTCAGATGCAACCTTATGAGACAGGCCTTCCCCGGCTGCTCTGCAAAGCACCGCACCTTCTGCCCCATCACCCTGCCTCTGCTGTATTTCACCGCATGGAGACCTATGGTCGGCTTCTCCCCTTTTGAACGCAAGAGGGATTTTGTTTTATTTATTGCTCTGTCCCTAGCACCCTGAAAGAGTCTGACATAGAGTAGGAAGTGAGGGAATAGTTGTTTTACGTGTGCGAGAGAGTGCGGAAGACCAGCAGAGCAAGAGAAGGACACAGACGGGAATGAGTAGGCAGCAGCTTCTGATGAATGCTTGCAGCAGTCAGCTTCACCCAGTACGTCCACGTCTTTAAACTTCTGTTTTCCTGATGCCTCAACGCCCCACACACAGACCATGAGCAGTGATCAAGGTCGTAAGGCTGGCCCTTGTTACCAGGTCCCCTTCTTGGGCTCCCTGACCACGACCCAGTCACCTTCAAACACACCAATAAAAAGCCTCATGTCTTTGCCTGTGTACTCCAACTAACCCCCAATACAGGCACTTGCCTACAGGTCCTCTCCCTCGCAGCTCCCCCCGCTTGGTGGAGCTGCTCCCTGGGCACTCCTCCCATGTGGCCCCCTGTGGGGCCGCCATGCCTCTCTCCTCAAAGACCTGTGTGTATAATAAACCCTTTAATTTCCTATGCCTTCCCAAGTGTAATTTCCATGCCCATGTTGGAGTGATCCCGGGAGAACTTACTCCCCAGTTTATAACACAGTACTATACTATATTACACATACATACATGTTTACATATAACATACATACACAATAATATACATACATATTTATATACGTATACACAGAAAGAGAAGGGTATGAATCAATGGATTAAAAATTACTCCAAGCATGTATGTTGGACTTGAATTACAATCTTATGATTACACTCACTATTTTATTTTGAACAGGTCTGCTAGGAGATCCTTCATGCTTTTCGACCAAAGCTTTCAAATCCTATGAAAACAAACACCGTGTTCGGTAACCAGGTGCTAAACCCAGAAAGTTATTCAGTGAACACCATCTGGATTAGATTAGTGTAAAAGTAACTGGATCAATCCCCATTTGCCTCAAGCACCTAAACGGAATACTTTTCCTTTTCTCTGGGACGCCAAGTAACCCCCCAAACTACAGAGCCACTTGGCGATTAAGGCGGGGGACTGCAGTGCATTTGATAACTTAATGCAACTTTTTACCAGCACTGGAAACTCAGATATGAAATCTACACTTGATCTTTCCTGCTTGGACTTGGCCAAATTAGCGGCTCTATCCCCATGCACAACAAAAGGCTCTCAGAAACACTCAGGGAAGCTGACCAACCAGAAGGCCCCACACAGCCCAGCCCACGGCTGTGGGGGCGGACAGGTGCTGCCTCCCCGCCCGACCAGTAAACAGCCTTTCAACTTCAGATTGCTTACCTCCAGTCTGCCCACTGCCGAAATGTGTAGGATGATCAAGGGACACAGGATACGTTCAAGGTCAAAATGAAGACTTCAGGGCATGCATTTTGTGCCTCATTCAGTTAATTGGAAAATTACAGAGTGATTTCACTGCTCGTAATAATGAAACTTTTTTTTTCTTACACTTTAGAAATGAGGGAGTTTGGTGAGTAGCACCACAAACCTCAGAAAGCTATTTGGAAGGTTGCAACCATTAGATTTAGGGGCAAAACAGGTTTGCTGTACTTGTGATGGAATGCGTCTGTTCCCTGAGCAGGGAGCAGAACCAGAGCAGGCAAGTCTCTAGATGTTGAGACAGATGTAAACAGCGCATCCCAGAGGCTGTGCTAGAGAGCAGGCTGCGTGACCCCTCTGTCACTTACGGCCTCCGCACGGGATCACAGTGAAAGATCTCGGACAGGTCATCTGGCTTCCCCCCCTCTGTCACCTTAGAATTAGGGGAAGGAACGATATTTCTCCCTTTCTATTTCACAGACACAGGGGAGGCCGGACACATGTGAAGACAGACAGGCGCCCACACAGTAACTGGGCTGGCCTGGCCTTGATATTCATCCTTAATTGAGTCCCTGGCACGCTCCCCCCAGGGCGGGTTTAAAACTTCTGCAGCAGGCACAGCCTCACCAAACCACCCTGGGGGCCCACACTTCCTTAATTCTGCCAGGAGCTGCTTATGTACCCTTCTGTACCCCTCCTTAGTGGGCATTCGGACTGTCCTCATTGCACACTTGCTCTTCTTAATCTGTGAGCTGATTTTATAGACAGTCACTTAGGCACCGGCTGAGTGATTACAACTCTCACTTTTGAGCCCCGTTTGTCTTCTCTATTCTCCACCACCCCGGAGTCCTTCTCTAGTTACCGGCTCAGAGAAATCCTTCTAGTGGTCTGTGTTGGATGGACTGGAGAGACCCATGATGAAATTAGGGTGGTCGCAATCCTGCCGGGGAGCATTGGTGCAGGTAATGGGGATCGGGTAGGAGCAGCTGAGACTGGAGTCAACATCACGGGTGTATGACCTGAGCGCTGCGTACAGCCCCACACTCAGAAGGGCCCCACACTCGGTTTGACGTTCTGCTGTCACCAGCTGGAAATCCTTCACGATTTAATCTTTGGACTCACAGCCCCATAGGACAATGGGGCAGAGGAGACACCCACGCTCTGAGCTGCCACCGTTCCTTGTGCCTCATTCTTAGGGTGATTTGAGATGCCCTGAGCATAGAATCCTGGCAGACCCACAACGGCGATGCGTCCAGGAAAACCCAAAGCCAGTATCAGAAAAGCATATTCCATCCAGGACGGTAAACAGAGATGCGGACAGCAGGTACCGAGCAGCACAGCCTCCGCTGTAATCAGCATCGGCTTTGAACCAAGAGCAAGGCAATGGCGCTGTGAGAAAGAGGAACGACCAAGGAGCCCCATCACATCGTCCTCACTTGAGTTATTCCCTGTGTGAGCCAGCTGCCTGTGCGAAGACGAGGACAGGGAAGGAACGGGAAAGTAGGGGGACCTTTCCGTCCTTCCTCACACACCCGTAAGCCCAAGGTGGAGAGTGGTAATGAGCGTGCAGTACACGCACAGGGTAAGAGTTGGGTCGTTTCTGTAATCCCATAGATTTGCTCAATGCTCCTACATCTGCGCTGAAAACTGGCATCCCCAGGGACGCCTGGGTGGCTCAGATCGTCGAGCATCCAACCCTTGGCTTTGGCTCACGTCATGATCTCAGGGTTGTGGGATCGAGCCCTGCATCGTGCTTCGCACTCAGTGCAGAGTCTGCTGGAGATTCTCTCTCTCCCTCTACCCCTGCCCACCACCCCTCTCTAAAAATAAATAAATAAATCTTTAAAGAAAAAACAACTGGCACTGCCCAACATGAAGATGAACAGTAGAATCCACACTAATCACTCCAAATGCTCATTTTCTTTACTCAGGACGACATGGAGAGCAAATACAAACACCATGACAAGTTGGGGGAGAGCCCACAGAAGGAAGGAGAAAACTTCCTATTTTAAGAGTACCTTTAAGAGCATGTCCCCCTGACTTCTGAGCGAGGGCTCCCATGTTCATTTTGCACCAGGTCCTGCAAATGGTACAGCTTGTCCAGACTGAAATGACAGCGATTTGGTTCTAGAACGAGTGGGAACAGCTGACAAGGGCAGTGGGAGGTTGGGGGGGAATGCGGCCTGAGGGACAGGGAAGACACGATGATGACTCCAGCTTCTGAACTGTGGCCCCATCGTCTACTGGGGAAATTCAGCAGCGCCTCTGGGCATCCTGAGGAGCGCCCCGGGGCGGACACCCCCAGAGGGGCCCTGGAGGATGACCAGCAGTTTCACCAGCTGCACAGAGGTGGTGGCTGAAGCCCCGGGCGATGGCTGGTGGCAAAACTGAGGGCAGGACTGGGTGGGGGGGGGATGCAGACACTCGTGAGATGGGGTGACAAAGAAGGCCCCAAAAAGGAGTGTGAGAGGGAGGCCACAGAAGAAAGGGAAAAGCACAGGGTGGCTGTGGGGGAGGGGTGGATATTAGAGGGTTGACCCAAGGGGGGTTCTGTTGGCTCGAGTGGCCGTGAGCAAAGTGCCCAGGCTCCCCGTGCCTCAGGAGGTCGTGTAACCACAAGGATCACGGCAACACCGCTCATGGGAAGTGCTCAGTAAGTGCTCCCAGCTCCTGTCGTTCGTTCCTCAGCTTGTGGGAGCATCACCGTAACCTTCACATGGGATGTTCCCTGCGCATGTCTCTGCATCCAAATTTCCTCTTTTCAAGGACACTGGTCATATTGGATTGCCCCCCGCCCCTGCCGCCCACCCACAACCTTGTCTTAACTCCATTACTTCCTTAAGGACGCTCTCTATGAGGGAGGCCCCGTTCTGAGGTAGCAAGGGTTAGGACTCCCACATATCTTCCCAGTGGCAGGGCCGAGGGGACACAATTCAACCCCTCCTAACAGCTCTGGCCAGAGTCAACTCTACACAAACGTTCTCCTTTATTATTATTACCTCCATTTGCTCTTGTTCTGTTCAAAGGTATGAGGAAGAGACCAATGAGGGGCAGCTTGAGTTTGAGGAACCCACACATGTTGTGGCCACGATCTCCATGAAACGTGACGTCTCTCGAGCTGCTCTCAGCTGCCCAGGGGAAGGTAAATATGTGAAGCAAGGAGAAAAAGGAATGACACATTCTGGTAACGAGCCAAAGACAACCCTGGGCAGAAATACTGACAGCCACGCAGAGAGGGAAGGCCCCTCACTGCCCTGGCTCTCCCACGGCTGCCCAGGAGCCCACGGGGGGACCAAGATACAGGTGGACAGAAATAAACACCATCCCCTTCCCAACTTCAGCCAATACATTGTTCCCTACACATGCATAGAAGGAAAACCAAGTTTTGATCATTTATTAAAATAAATAACAGGTGTAATCTGTGGAGTAAAAAGGTCTTGTGAGGCAACAGCCTAGTGGAGGACTTCTACTAACCAAAGTTCTGAAATGCTCTTTGAAATGACAAGAGTCTCATCTGATCTCGAGATAAGCAATAGACAGTAAACAGCGTGAGTTGCTGAAGTGTCAGCAGGTATCGCCTTCACAGAAGGTATTTCTGGGGCTGATCTGGAAGACATCAACCCCAAAGGAAAAGACAGATGCAGCTGGAAGGTGAGTCAAAGCTTAGAAAGCGAGAGAGTGGCACTCTGATGTCAGCAGAGGGTGGGGAAGGGACTTGTGGAAGTCATCTGTAGGGCAGCAGGGTGGCTCTCAGCAAAGCTGTGGGCAAGCAGTCTCTCCTCCTTGCCTCTCTCCCTAATCCAAACCCTCTTGCCCGCCCCATGCTGTCTTGCCATCTCATCCCAACGCCTTGGCAGTGCCTTCTCTAGAGCTGTTCCCCTTGGCAAAGCTCCAGGTTCCAGAACCTTTCCCTCTTCCCCCTCCCCTGCTCTAAGACCTGCTTATCCTGAGTGGAAGACCCTCATTGCTTTGCTAGACACACTGCCAATGAAAAGGATCCATGAATCCATGTAAACGTGGAGGACCACGGCACCTGCAATCTACAAGAGGGCCACGCCCACCTTCACAGGACATCAAAGCTCACTCCAGAATCCTAAGTGGCCTGACATCACATTCCTCCCTGTGTGACGCACAGAGAGCACAAGGTCCCTGCTGTGACGGTCCTGCACGAATGCATGAGAATATAACAAAGAAGAAACATCAGACAGATCCAAACTCAGGAACGTCCTATAACATAACCGTCTTGGAATCTTCACAAACGCCAGCATCAGGAAAGATGAAGACAGAGGGACTGTTCCAGGTTGCAAGGACACTAAAAGAGATGTGACAGCTGGAAAGAGCAGTGAGCTGGGATTTTCTTTTGCTCTAAAGTACATTATGGGGATGACCAGGAAAACCGGAATGAGGTCTGTAGCTTAGAAAACAGTATTGCAGCGGGTTAATTTTCTGATTTGGACCGCTGTTCTCAGTTAGGTAAGTCCCTGTTCTTGAGGGACACACAGAGGGGTTTTGGAGTAAAAGGACATCTTGCCTGTGACTCAGAAAGAAATAAGAATATGGTAACATTTGGGGAATCTGAGTGAAGGGTGTAAAGGAAGTCTTTACACAATTCTTGCAAATATTCTGTGTCTGGGAAAATAATAAGAAGTATTGAACATTTAATAAACACACAGACGGAGTAAAAAGTGTCCAGTGTTTTCCACTAGGTCTCAGCCTTGGCCGCACATCAGGGTCACATCAGGATATTTAAAAATATCGATGCCCAGGTCCCAGCCCAGAGATGCACGTTCACTTAGGCTGGGGTGAAGTTCCAGACATCAGTACATCTGAAAAGCTCCCCCAAGGTGACTCTAGCAGCCCAGAGTAATGACAAGTAGCCTGTGGTCTTGTTAGACCAGGGGGGATCTCTGAGCTGGGGTCTCTCTGAGCCCCCTCATCTCGGCTTCCTGTGACAGCTGATCCTGGGGACAACACAGCGACAACACCACAGAGCAGGGTCCTGGGTCCAATCTTGGTCCTGCCACTAATAAGCTGGGAAACATCCTGGCCAGTCCCCTTACTGGTGCCTGACCTGGGTTCTCTCCCCTCTGGATGAGACCGTCCAACAGCTGCCTCGAGGCAAAAGGATTCCATAACACTGGCCTCCCCGGACCCCAGTACCCCAAGGTGGGTTTACACAAGACAACAGCCCCAACTCCTTGTGACATCCAGGTGGCAGAAAAAGAATTGGGTGAGTAGGGTTAACCGATTTCTGATATTGCTGGCAGGTTCAATCACAGTTTGCATGACTCCCCACAGGCCTGGAGTCTGCGTGGGTTCTCAGGAAAGGTGCTGGAAGAGGCAGGAGGACACCAGTCCTCCTCTAAGCAGCAGGGAGGCAAGCTGGGGAGGCCGGGCTCCCGAGGGGCAACCAGGCACCTGCTGCTGGCCCCTTCATGAGGCAGGCCTGACCCAGGCTCTGTGGGACGAAGGTGCTAAGAAAGGCCTGAGGTTCTGTCCCGACCCCAGACCCCAACCTCTGCCCTGCTCTAGACTCTAGACCCGCCTTCCTAAAGCTGCACTGCTCAGGATAGTGGTCCCGGCCACACATGGTTACTGAGCACTCGAGACGCGGCCGGTCAGAATTGAGATGTGCTGTCATAAACACACCAGATTTCTAAGTCTTTGTGAGCCAAAAAGAACTGTAAAAGTCTCATTAATAATTTTTAACGTATTGGGGGCCTGGGTGGTTCAGTCTGACTTCAGCTCAGGTCATGATCTCAGGGTCCTGGGATCGAGCCCCAAGGTGCATGGGTGGGTCCTGTGAGTCAGGCTCTGCGCTCAGCAGGGAGTCTCATTCTTCCTCTCCCTCTGCCCTTCCCTCTGCTTGGGCTCCCTCATGCTCTCTCACGCTCTCTCAAATAAATAAATAAATAAAAATCCTTAGAAAAAAAATTTTAACACGTTTACTAATATTGAAATGATGATACTTTGGATACTTTGGGTTAAATACAATTTACTATGGAAATTCATTTCGCCTCTTTCTCTTTTTCCAAAGTGGCTACTAGGATATTTAGTATTACATGTGTGTTGCATCGGATTTGTCTCGTGCCGTTCTGTTCTGAAGTCTGTATATTGTCCTTTGTGACCTGTTGCCCTGGTAGAATTGTATGACCGTCCAATGGAGGAAGCGTTGACTACGTGACAGCATCAGCCCTGGACCCCAAAAGCCCTGCAGTGAGAACTGCTAAAACTTTTCCCTGTGGCTCTCAGGCTCCTGTGATTCCAGCAAATTCACCCTTCCCCACAGCCCACCAAAGCACAGATATTGTCAGGTAACGTCCGTTCCTCACAGCTTGCTTGAACAACAAATTAATAATTAATTAATTTACAAACTAACACTGAACACTGCCATTTTAACCCAATCCGTGAGGCTGAACCACAAGCATCTGACATTCTTCAAGTAAAGCTTTCGATTACTATATCAGACCTTGTATACTCCACCTAATACTTAACGTTCCCACGGAAAGAGAAGATGTTGGTGATAAAGATAAATGGTGCGGAGTAGACTCAAGTCTACCTTCCAGAAGGTTCCACAAGATTCCAGGGACGCCTTCCGTTTGGGTTTGGTTTGCATGTCACTGTCCGACTGCCTTCTAAGGATACGAGTCCCTTCGCTTCTGTGTGCGTGTGTTTTAGCCACACAGACAGCAGTACTTAATTAAGACAGTCCTTCTAGTCAAGCCTTCCTCACACTAACAGGCCTGGGGCCATGGAGAGCCGAGGTGGGTTTATCTGTGTTCCGTTTCCAGAGACTGATCTTCTCCATCGTCTGATTTTATCCTGGACTCAACCCGGTACAATTCCTGTTGTGTATAGAGTCTCCATGTTTAAAACAAAACAAAACAAACGAAACAAAACAAAAAAAAACAAAAAAACAAAAACCCTTAAATTCAGCGACTCTTCAGGTCTCTAAGGGACTTTTCCGGAAACCAGCAAGAAACAGAGGTTGTTTTGCTGAGGTCTGGCAGTTCTGGATGTAGGACCCAAGTGACTGGTATGGACACAGAGTCACTCCCATAACAGGGATGGGGGCTTGGCAACATTGTGAGAAATTTTCCCAGCTCAGAAAATTACAACCTCTTCATTGTTCAGTCAAACCTAGGGACTGAATACAATGCTTCGCTTCTTTCTTTCTTTCTTTCCTTCTTTCTTTCTTTCTTTCTTTCTTTCTTTCTTTCTTTCTTTCTTTCACATATAGTATATGATCTCTATGGCCAAGAGAAGGCAGAGACAGAGAGAACGAAACATGTACTCTATGTTAAAATATACATGTGATAAAAAAAATCACTGTTCACTGTTTAATGTGCTAGGAAGGAAACAAATAGGAAAGAACGTTTTCATAATAATGTTTTCCTGCTTATTTTTATAATATCAATGCCCAGAAGTCAATATCAAATGCTTGAGGCATTTGGGAAAATCAGTAATGTCTCTAGACCTGCACTTTTGATACTGTATTGAAAAAAAAGAAAAGTAAGATCTTGCAAGAGGATACTCTGAAAAAATACATACATGCACACAGAGAGATAGATGGCTAGTCAAAATCTTTGTATAAAGAGGTATGTACAGGTGTGTCTCTGTACATATAAACACAAATATGTTTTTACATTCATTGCAGGAAGCCATATTCATTTTAAAAACATACCAGTCTTTGCTTAAGAACATGATGCCTTTTTATAAAGAGGGTGTCAAGGGGAGGTACTTTGATTTATTACATGAGCTGATTCTCGAAAATTCTAGTTCTATCACCCCAAACGGACAGGAATGAGAAAAGGAGCAAAGCCCTCCCGTTGGACAGCATTCTTACATCACCCACTTTAAAATTAAATCTGAAACAGAGTTCTGACAGGCCTGCTATTTTCTTCAGTGCCAACAGCCACACAATAGACCTTTTTTTTTTTTTTTTTGACAAAGCTCTTAAAATGCCTGGAGACTCCGATGTACTGAGTCACCAAACTGTACAAATACTGCACACCCGTTCCTGCTGGTGCCCCGTTCACTTCTTTGGAAACTATACCATCTCTTCTCTGTGTCTGGCAGAAGGAAAGAAATATTTTCACTAGAGTTCCAACCTGTCCGAAAGAGGGGTGACTGAGGAGGGTCAGGTCTGAAAGTGTGTGGCTGTCTTTTGATCTGGTGGCCTCTGAGCAGGGGTGACGGCTGTCATTTCAGAGGGATCTGCTGGTTTTCCTTCTCCGTGGGGGCACTGCCACGGGGCTCAACCCCATGACCGCACAGGCTTCACGGGCACCCTGGTGAGGGTGCGACATTCAGCACCAGTGCTGAACAGTGTTGCTCTGAACAACGCTATTCACCCAATTAGCTCTTAGAAACATCTCGGACCATGACAACACATTGTAAGCCGCAGCACAGAAAGGTGGACACAATGTTTCACAGATATATCCTTTGGGTATGAATGTGCCAGGAGCCATCTGAACCCGGATGTGCAGAGGTGGGTGGGATGGGGGTAGGGGTGGTAGAGAGAGGGTGCAGGAAGGAGGAGGAGGAAAGGAGGAGGAGACGGTGGGAAGCGCCAAGGAAAAGCAGATCTAGGCACGGTTTTCACAACTTTCGGTCTCTCTTTTAAAAATTCAAATCAGATTGCCCCCCCCCCCATGATTGCTTGGCTGAGTTGTGAAATAATTGAGAGGTGTTGCAAATGCATCCTCGCACTGCAACCGACTGCAAGTCTGAACACCTCCCCCGGGGTGATATTTTAGTTTGACAATAACTATGGCGAATATGTGAGCTGGGAATCAGGAGGGCAAAAGGGCCAGGGGTGCAGGCAAGTTCCATAGAGGAAAGGGGTGGGGCGAGGGAGCCCTGGGGCCCCGGGAGCGTGTAGAGCACCGCAGTGGCTGGATCTCTGTTTCCTCAGCTTTCGGAACTGGACACCTCTTGGTGGCTGCAGGAGGCAAGCTGGCCTTGAAGAAGAGCATCAAGGAGCCGTCTCTAGGTTTTCCAGACTCACCTTTGGTCACTACAAATTTTCCCCACATCACCAGGTTCTGAGTATGTAGAAAATGAAGCAGGGGCATGCCCACTGGTCTAGCCCAGCGCTCCTCAAGTCCGGCGTGAGGACGGGATCATTCCCTGTAGTGGGGGCTGTCTGGGTACCATAGGGGGTTCAGTAGCATGCCTGGGTCCCACTCACTAGATGCCAGCAGCACCACCAGTGGTGACAAATAAAATGACCTCCAGACATTGCCAAGCACCCCTGAGAGCGAGGGGACGAAATCTCCTTGGATTGAGAACCACTGGTTTAGGTTAAACATTAGGACGAGCTGAGTTGTCACCAGATAAAGATAGCCATCTACTATAAGGACCAGATGGCATTTGGGGTCAAGGTCGACAACCCCAAATAACATGTCTGGAGCAACCAGAGACAAACAGTCTGAGACCGGCAGGCCTTTTGACTCAAAGCACTTTAGGGAGTCATAACAGAACACTGTTTAAAAAGAATTCTGGAGAGGGGCACCTGGGTGGCTCTGTCGGCTAAGCATCTGACTCTTGATTTTGGCTCAGGTCATGATCTCAGGGTCGTGAGATGGAGCCCAGTGCTTAAGATTCTCTCTCTTTCCCTCTTAAGATTCTCTCTCTCCCTCTTCCTCTACCTTCTCCCTCCCCCATTTTCTAGAAAGGGAGAGAGAGAGAGAAAGGGAGGGAGGGAGAGAGGAAGGAAAGAAGAGAAGAGAAAAGAAGAGAAGAGAAGAGAAGAGAAGAGAAGAGAAGAGAAGGAAAGGAAAGAGAAAAGGAAAGAAAAGAAAAGAAAAGGAAAGGAAAGGAAAGGAAAGGAAAGGAAAGGAAAGGAAAGGAAAGGAAAGGAAAGGAAAGGAAAGGAAAAGAAAGGAAAGAATTCCGGAGAAAAAAAATCCTGGGGCATCTAGCTTTAAAAAAAAGGCAGGGTGGGGCAAATCAGAAGAGAGGAGCCTTTTGCACTTGAACTTCAGGAGTTAAAGACACAGAACAGACACGACCTCGAGACCTGCTCAGTGGAATTCTCCACAGTGGGTCCTATAGCTCCGGGCTATCGAGACCACTTTTCATCCTGAGGCTACAGATGGGGCTGTCTTTGCTTTCTGTCTAACCTGTCCAAACAGCATGCGGCGTTGCTAGTTCTGGAAGGTGTGTTTAGCGGTCCGGACCTTGAAGAATTTAGGAAAGAGTTTAAAAACACCTACCCCTTAATTTCACGACCGAATTGACAAGAAGTGTGTAAGCCTGATTTGGGGTTCAGGTGTTTTTTTTTTTTTCAGTAGAAAACGGGCTATAAAATTGTGTGCATTCCCCAAAGCCTATCCCTCTAAAGCTGTACAAGTCGGCCTTCTCAATGAGCTGGTGTCTTCTCATTTCCACCTGTCTCCCGTCGAACAGGCAGAAGGGGACAGGGCTGGGTGATCCACATCTCTCTTGTCCCAGAGGACAGTGTGATGATTTATAATTTCTAGGCCTGAAAACTTCAGATGCTGGTACACATAAAAAGAGTGAAAAATCTTCTGAGTCCAGAGAAAGAAAGGAAGAACTTGGTGGCACAGCGCTCTTCTCAGACCCTGAAACACTACTCTGTAGGCTGTCACGAGTACGCATCACAGTGGCCCTTGCAGACAAAAAGGGTTATTTTATCCAGATTATTCCCCCACGTTGCAGGGGAAAAGGGACTCATTTGTAATCATCAAAGGAATGCTGACAGACTTGAAACGGGATTACATTCTATTATACTCATCCGAATTAAAGATTTGTTTTGGAGATCACTCTTAGGTTTCCTTCTCCCTGCTCCCTCAACCCCAAATGAGGCGATTTGTATTCACGAGACATCTGAGGCAGACATGAAATCAGACAGTTTGCAAACATACATTTCAGATTCAGTGGCCTGAGTTTTGAATTTTAATGTTGCCTGATTCTCTGGGTATGGAAAACTTGGCCCTCAGGTCAAAACTAACCCCAAACATCACTTCATTCTCCAGCTTATTAATGCAGGAGAAATTCCATTTCAGGGGCCTGAATGAGCAAGTGATACAGGTGTCCAGAAATGCAGGTACGAAAAGGAAAAATCTATGCCTGGGCAGAGCTGTCTGGTAGGTCTGCAGACACATTGCTAAATCCTCAATTCCATGCTCTGGGGTTTGGGTACCATTTGGAGAATGCGACCTGCCAAATCTACTATTCACCCATCAAGCTGCTTTGTGTGTGTGTGTGCGTGCATGAGAAGGAAGCTTCCCTAGGACAGGACTAACTCTTTAGGGGAGCCCTGTATCATACCTCACACAGCGTCCGGTACCCAAAAGACTCGAACATTTCCTGTTCTTTCACACAGAATTCCCGTCGTATAGTCACTGTGGAACTGACAGCCACCTGGGGAGCAGGCTTGGATATCTCAGACAGGAGGTCCTAAGGCAGTGGAAGAGCTCAATTGGGTCAAAAATCTGTCCCTTGGCTTTAGCTGCCAAAAGGACAAGATATCTTTGAGACATCTCTCTCCGGGCAAGGAGACGGCACTCTCTATGAAGGAAGACAGAGCAAGGAATGTAGGTAAAGTGCCATTCTTTGTACCACTTCTTCTCTTTATAACTCAGTCCTTCCTTCTAGACTCGGTGTTCTTCTCCACAAAGTACATCCTCTGGGGGTTGTTTCAGGAAGCGTTTATCAGTGGTAAACAGGGCTTGATTTCACACTCTTTTTTTAAGTTTATGTTTTGTATTAATCTCCACACTCTGTCTTGATAGTTTAGCTGGGAATATAGTTATGGTCAGACAGGTTGTTCTGTTTTGTTTCGTTTTTCCAGAACCTGGAAAAATATTTCACTGGCTCCTGGCTTTCACTGTTGTTCTTGTTGTTGTTGTTGCAAAGACTTTATAGATGACATATTTTTTTTCTCTCTGATTGTTTTTTTAAGACTGTCACTTTTGTTTTAGTATTTTATAGTTTAAATATGATGGGTATAAATTTATTTTTATTTTCTTGCTTGGGATGTTTCAGTCTGAATCTTTCATTAATTCTTGAAAATGGATTCCAAGATATTATCACTTTGAGGGGCGCCTGGGTGGCGCAGTCGCTAAGCATCTGCCTTCGGCTCAGGGCGTGATCTGGCAGTCTGGGATCGAGCCCCATGTCAGGCTCCT
Source organism: Ailuropoda melanoleuca (assembly GCF_002007445.2). Lineage (NCBI taxonomy): Eukaryota > Metazoa > Chordata > Mammalia > Carnivora > Ursidae > Ailuropoda > Ailuropoda melanoleuca. The sequence continues at coordinate 11,856,283 of NC_048218.1, forward strand.
CCGCTGGGAGCCTGCTTCTTCCTCTCCCACTCCCTCTGCTTGTGTTCCCTCTCTCACTGGCTATCTCTCTCTCTGTCAAATAAATAAATAAAATCTTAAAAAAAAAAAAGATATTATCACCTTGAGTGTTGCCACTCCCTCATTTCCCCTGTTCTCTCTGGACTATTGGGTCACTATATGCTGAACTACATTCCATCCTCCATGTCTTACAAATTTTTTCCATATTTTCCATGACCTTACCTTTTTTGCTGCATTCTAGATAATTTCTCCAGCTTTATGTTCCAATTCATTGTTTCTTTCTTCAGCTATATATGATCTACCCATTAAGCTTTATTTTAATGAATATATTTTCATTAGTATAGAGGTATTAGTAGAGTTAGCAGATATATTTTGTTCTTTTTCAAATCTTTGTAGCCTTTGATTCCTTAGTCATGTTTTAGACTTGCTCTTTTATTTCTTTTTCTGTTTTAGTTTTCCTCTGTTGTTTATTAAGAACTCTTGTTATTTTTACTGCTGACTGTTGCTCATATAATGTGATTTTGGACTGTGTGTTCATAATCAGCAGGATTTCATCCGTAGGAATCTTTTGGAGCCTGTGATGGTGATGGTTTTATGTAAGGAGGATATATGTATGTGAATGTGTGTCTGTGTTTTGCCAAGTATCTTGGGGCACAACTAACCTTGGATGATTTTGTTGGTTTCTCAGATGAGGTTTCTTGGTAAAGATAATGTGAACTTAAAACCCAGACTCTTGAAAAGGCAGGCCTGTGATTGTATATTCTTGAAGGAGATTAATTTTTTTCTCCAAACCTAAGCCCAGGCTGAGACAAGTTTTCTTGCCATTTTTCTTTGCAAGAAGGCTGATTTGTTTCTCATCCACCTTTTTAATGACTGTTTAACCCTTTCAGTTCCCAGCTTTATAGGAAGATCTTTATTTCAACTTCTCACTTTACATTGGTCTAATGCCTCACCTCTTGCCTCCATGCACCTGTTAAATACTGGTTGTAAAGACCATCAGAAGGTCCCAGTGTAGCCACAGGGTCAGTGCCAGCTAACTTCTCCAGTTCTCTGATCCCTCTTCGTGTTTGTTCCCTGTTTATATCCCTTTCATTTAGTCACTCACACATTTAAAGGATGTCCGTTATATTTTACTCAGCAGCTCTGGATATTTTGTTGGAAAAATAATTTCAGATCACCAGTTTTATCATATTTCCAGAAATGGAATACAGATCCTATTCTGTAATCAGTTCTATGGGACTATATGTTGCTATCTTTAGACAGGACATGGAGTGAACAATACCTTTACAGATATTTCCCACATAACCTGGGAAAAATTTGGGTCTGGTGTGGTGGATTAAGAGACAAGCATTACAGAAATGGCATTGCTTTAAACTACTGGCAATGTATTTGTTTTCATATTAGAGGAGCTGCCTGGGTTCAAATCCCCCAAAGTAACTTCACTTCTCTTTGCATCAGTTTCTTCAATTTATTATCATAGCATCCATATCACAGGTGGTAAGGATTAAATGAGTTAATAAACATAAAGTTCTCAGAACAGTGTCTGGTTCGTGGTGTTTTAATGTGCTTGCTAAACTCATAGTATTTTCAACTCACCCACTTCTTTCACTTGTGCTGAGGCAAGCCACACCCAGTCGGACCAGAGTCTTAAATGAGCTGGCTCACACATCAGGGTCAGCTCATGGGTTGCAAAATTAGGGACCCCCAGGGAGAAGGAGAGACTCAGGGAACAGACTAGAGTCACTTGGTCAGGTACCCTTCCCATCCGAGATACACCTTCTAAGTCTTGGTGACTAAATACTAAAATCTTGGGGTGCCTGCAGTCATTAAGCATCTGCCTTCGGCTCAGGGCATGATCCCAGAGTCCTGGGCTCGAGCCCCACATCAGGCTCCTCCGCTGGGAGCCTGCTTCTTCCTCTCCCACTCCCCCTGTTTGTGTTCCCTCTCTCACTGGCTGTCTCTGTCTCTCTGTCAAATAAATAAATAAAATCTTAAAAAAAAAATAAATAAATAAATACTAAAATCTTGGTGACTCCAGGATTTGTATTACTAAGGAAAGCTTTTTCCTTCCAGAAAGATAAAAGCACACCAGCCTCATTAGAATAGTGACTTCATATCATAAAACTTCAGAGAACTCTCACCTCTAGCTTCTAGGTCCATTACTTAGCTCAAATGACAAGAGTATGGATTTTGGAAACCAGTTCGTGGGTTCAAATCCTGTCTCTAAATTTTACTAGCAGGTGTGGAGCTGGGGCAGACAGTGAGATGGGGGTTGGGGTAGGTAATGGGGGAGCAGTTCTTTTTTCAGTGCATATTACCCCCAAAGTTGTGCCTTTCAAGAGTTTTAAAGATGTTGGGGCACCTGGGTGGCTCAGTCGTTAAGCATCTTCCTTCGGCTGGGATCAGGGTGTGATCCCAGAGTCCTGGGATCGAGCCCCACATCAGGCTCCTCTGCTTGGAGCCTGCTTCTTCCTCTCCCAATCCCCCTGCTTGTGTTCCCTCTCTCGCTGGCTATCTCTCTCTCTCTGTCAAATAAATAAATAAATCTTTTAAAAAAAAATTTTTAATGATGTTGAGAGGGTGGCTGAGACCAGTGACCTCTCCCAATCCTTAAAATCATGAACCCCATTAGCAGAAACATTTTGAGAACACATCTCCAATATATGTACAAACTGCATACTGCTCAACCGTTAATTTTAAGCCAAACGCGACACCTTTTTTTAAGATTGAAAGAAACCAGTATAAACGAACAGAAGTTCTAACATTTTCCTCCTACATCCACTGGATCACCACCTGTGTGCACCCACTTTGGGTGGACTGGGTCGAAAAGGTACTGAAGGACAGAATGGGGCAAGTTCACTCTATTCAGTGGGCAACTGGTACAGCAGTGGTCCTTCCACGAACTATCTAGAAAGGTTAGGCAGATTGTGGCACCTTTTTTTCCTCTAGCTTGCTCCCCACCCAGCACCCATACAGGCAAGTGCCCCGGCTGCCCCTCCCCCAGGTCTCATGTCAGAGTCTGCCTGTGCACTGGGTCCCGCTGGGTGGCTTGGGCAAGTTAGCTAACCCCTCTGAGGCTGGGTTCTCATCTGCAAAGTGAGGCTAATATTTACTAGGAGGAGAAAATCAGATAACACAGTGCTCAATTAACTTTTACTCCCTGCTTTTCTGTCCCTTCCCCGAACTTGCTGCTACGCTGCCCTTTCCAATAAAGTGCCTCGGAGAGCAAAGCCATCAATAACAGAGCCACTCGCTGGCCCCCACTCCTCTTCCCTGCTACAGAAAGAGCCAGCAGAACACTTCTCAAATGTAGTTACTTCCCATGGAAACAGACTAGCAGTTTCAGACACTTCTCTTCATCTCTCTTCTTCTGTGACAGCTGGACAACTCCTTCAGACATTGGGCTTGTTTTTCTTTGGTTATGAGCTGGCTTTTCATCCCATAAAATTTGTGAAAAGTAAAGACAGTCCCTGAATAAAGGGGTGATGTGACTAAGGCATAAGAAAATGCAGAACTCTGTGTGTGTGCCGGGATGCAGAGACAAAATAGTGGCTGGGAAAATACAGTCCCGGTCGCCCTGGTGGGGAGTCCTGGAGGAGGGATAGAGGGACATCCAGTCATGCCTATGCGCCCCTGAATGAACCCATGCATGCAGGAGGTAGTCCAGTCCTCTGAACACCAGAGCAGTGATTCTCAACTCTGGCTGTCCTGGAGTTGCCTGGGAGCTTTCAAAATGAGGCCAGTGCTTGCCCCCCCCAAGACCAGTTAAATGAGAGAGCCTGGGGTGCTGCTTGCACATCCCCACATTTTTCAGACTGAAGCCATTCTTCTGGGCCTCCAGGATGGAGACCCACTCCTTCTCTGAGCAGAACGGGAAGGTTCGCTCTCTCCTAAAGGGACAACTGCATCCCCTCCATCAGGACCTGGTTCCCACCCCTAAGGCTTCGAGATCGATTGACTTCCCATTTTCTACATTCTGAAATTCTTGGCCAGTGAAATAAGGAGCTAGGGTTGGGTTTATTTGCTGGGCTGCAAATGATCTGGTACCAAGCACCACTTCTTGCTGGCTTGGGCTGCTGGTTTCCTTGGGCAGAGAACAGGACAGAGCCCAGAGAAGCCCTTCCATCTTTGAGGTCTGGGGACAGTTTGGTACACGGAAGACCTCAAAGGCTGCCCCACTCTCCTTGTTTTTCATCTCCCTGCTGTTCTGCTTCCCACATTGACCACTACATGTCTCAGGGTGAAAGCAAAAGTGTGGATATATTCTCATGCCTACTTTGTCAAAAGTCGAGAGTTTTCTAGGACTCCAAGTGGGAACTACAATGATTTTCCACCCCTTCCCTCCCTTGGTCCCTCCCCATCCCTCTCAAGAAGCCCATCAATCACTCTGAACTTTTTTGAGAAGAAAGGAAAGAAAGAAACAGGGGTACGCAGGGAGACAAGAGAAGATGCTGCTGGCCTTCAGGAGAGAGACATGGAGAGAAAAATCACCACGAAGAAGGAGAAGAAGAAGAAAAGGAAGAAGACCTGAGAAACCCAACTCAGCAAAATAAGTTTGAGAGACACACTGGAACGTCGCTCTTCAAAGTAGGACAAAATGTGGAGGACCCTTTGCTTTTCATGGCTGGAGCCCAAGGTGGCGCCCCTCCCTCCTCTCAGCCCTCATCCCTGCCTTGTTCCTTGAACAAAGATGATGCTGACATTACACTTCTGTTTGGGAAAAAAAAAAAAAATCAATGATCATTTTGGACCTCTCAGGCCAAATCCCCAATTTGGGAATGCAGTCAAAAAAACAGAGCTCCACCCCAAGAGGAAAATGGGTGAAAGCCGAGTGTATTTGAGTTTGGGATTAAGGATCACAGGCACCCAGTTTTGCATGAACTCCTCTTGTCTCTCTGGGATATGTTTTTAATGCAGTGATGATAGACTTCCAGTGGCCGCTGGCAGTATCTCAATGTCTTCAGGGACGAGGGGGAAGGGGTGTTTGGGGGAGACTTTCCCAGCAGGCTCGGAGGTGATTAGCACAAGTCACGAGCGCGGAGGGGGAGGAGGAGGCCATGATGCAGCCCCTGGCTTATTAAGAGTGAGATCCTATGCTGGAATCCTCAGGGCAAAAAAAAAATCAATGACCCAGGACAACACACCAGCTGACAGCCCCAGGAAAAGGCTCAAGGAAGAGCTGCAAAGAAGAGAAAGGCTTAAGTAACTTTCCAAAACTCTGCACTGTTAATCTCCTGGGAAGCCCTATACTGTACACAAAATGGCTGGGACCCCTGACATTCTGGTACTTTCTTTTATGTGGAAACACCATCCTTCCTCCATCCCCTTCTTCCCAGGGCAAAGGGATCCCAAGTTCCCCCCCTCCCCCCCCAGCTTCAGTTTTTGATGTTCCCCTTGTTTAGAAAAACCAGCAAGTATCTGCATTGTCGAAGGCTGCTCCCCAGTGCTGGGCTATTCTTGTAATGCTCTGTGGGGGGCGGGGGGCACTGTCTCCTTAGAGACCTCTGGTTTCTAATGCCTCCAAGTTCATAAAAAAAGAGCAGGACCACCTATTCCTGGGAAAGCAGGCATTAGGTTTGGAGGCCCCCAAGGGTTGGGGGGATGGGGGTTTTGGAATTACATGATCAGTATCCACTGCTTTGACTAAAGCATTCTACTGAACCCTCAGACAGTCATCTTTGGAGCTTGGGAATTTTCCTTAATGCTGTATATCACACAGTTAGGGGGATCCCTAAAAGTTTCAAGTCAAATTGATCAACTTTGAAAGACTCCATCTTTCTCTCTGAGCCTTCTCTAGTGTTTCCTCAACGCCACACAATATAGCATTTAGATTTAAACTTGAACATGTCTGTGCTGTGGAAGGATGTAATTTCTTTTTCTTTTCTTCTCCCAAAAAGGCTCTCTGACACTCTCTCCCTAGCCCTCAGATCCCTGAGGAGCAAGGCTGATCAGAGTTAAAATGGGGGCTGCTTGTGGATGGACCTGGCCATATCACCACCTACCATCGGCTCAGGGAGTTTTTAAACCTTGGAATTCAGGTTCGACACCAAACGCAGAAGGAAATAATTCTTTTTTATCGCTTACTATCATTTAGAAGAACATGTATCAAAATACCCATTTCCCTTAGTCTGCAGCATCCTTGGTGATAGCTCCAGCACACCTTCTAGAATGGTCGCTACATACAGACAACTCCAAACTTGGGTGGTAACCTACAGACGGCCGCGTATACTGCAACTGCTTCCCTAAAGAAACAAATTCCAAGTGTCTGTCATCTAGGAAAACAATCTAATGGTTACACCGCAATTTACCTAAAGCAATATTTGTTCAGTTGCAATGATGTCACCAAAAAAGGGCGGGGGGGGGCTTATCAGCTTTCACTGCTTTCTCCACAGTATTCAGAGCTAGGGGGTGGCAGATTCAGAACTGCTTTCCATAGCTTAAATCAGCAAATACAGAACTTTTCTAGCAGCCAAGAAAGTTCTATTACCAAAAAAAAAAAAAAAAAAAAAAAGTCAATAGCACTTGAAAAGCATTTCCCTAGCACATTTACCACAGCATTCTGACCCCGTGGTGCTCGATTTTAAGGACCACGGTTTGCTTGCCAAATAGGCATATCTTGGCTCTCTTTGCTAGGTAGAAACACTGCCTTGATATTAAATATTCAAAGCAAAGAAACTCTGACCTAAGGGCTCTCAGCTAACAATGACATTCTCTGTAAGTAAACTAGAAACCCAGCTCAGCTTCTGCTTTGCCAGTGTTCTCTGCCATGTACTAGTCTACTGCACAGAAGGGTGAGCAGTGACTCCGTTTACCATGATGAGATTGCAAAAGACCCTGCAGGCAAAAGCTTGGACTTGGCAGAAGATTCCTTGAGAAGGGGGAGTGTGGGGTTCAGAGCTGCCTCCTGGGCTGGGCAGGGCTGGGAAAGGGTGAAGTCCTCCGGCTTCACCAGAGGGAGACCTAGGTCTGTTACAACTGCAAGGACTGTGTTGCCGGAGGCAAATGCTGCCCTAATACAAGAACGTGGCTCCTACAGCCATCATCAACCCAGAAACTTCTCTCACTTCGTGGAGCCACACTTACAACCCCAGAACTGAGATCAGCTGCGGGAACTTTGGTGTGAGTCTCCCCAAAGAAAAGCCTCACCGTTTACTGGGAGGAGGGAGTCATTATTTCCTGTAAAGGAGACTGGGACTGGAGGGCGGGGGGGGGGGGGCGCTAGTACCTTTTAGCGGTAAAGTCAAGACCACCCCCGGCCCCCAGTCTGTTCTGTAAACTTCTGCTCATCTGGCACACGGACCTCCCGGCGGGCTTCTCTCCCTGCTTGCCGGCTCAGACTCCAGGTCACGCGTCCCCCGGGTTAGTCTCCTTACATGGGCACCCGGGAGGCAGGCTGGGGAGCACCCGGACTATGCGAGTGGCAAACCAAGGGCAACTCCTCCGACAGGCACGTGTATTGTACGGCACTGGGCGCGGCACAGGACTTAGGAGCCTCCAGGGGTCACGCATCCGTCAGAGTCGGGTCCCTGATGCCAGGACCCGATGCTGGGAAGTTGGCGAGATAAACAGCAGGGCGAGAAACTCCAAATATGTTACCCACGCTTGCTTGGGGAGGGGAGGGGCTCCCGTGCCATCACTCCACGCGCAGCCACCTCTATGCCAAAGGCTCACACCAGGCAAGAAAACTGGCTATGAGCGTGCCTCAACTTCAGTCCAACCCGGCTGTGCCATCTCGGGCGGCTGCCCCCAGCCGAGGGCTCACCTGCGCGCACCGCGGCGCGGGGGGCGAAGGACGAGGGAGGGTGCTTCTTACCGGAGAAGTCCGTGAGCGCTGCTATCTCTTTGGAACAGACCAGGACAGTGCAGTAGAAGAGGCGCAGAAACTGCGCGGGAGGCTCAACCTGCCTGCGGAGTCCAGGATGCTGCGCCGGCTGCGGGGCGGGCGGCGGGCGCGCGTGTCCAGGCAGAAGCATGGTGCCCGGCGCGACGCAGCTCGGGCGCGGGCCCGGGCCCGGGGCGCGATGGGGGTCCCTGGGCGGAGGGCAGCGTCACATGGCGGGGCGAGTCGGTGGCCTGCGGCTCCGCGGCCCCCCGCCACCTCCCGGCTCAGGCTGCCAGAGCCTCTTCCCAGCGCAGGCCAGCACCGGCTCCCCAGCAAAGGGGAGGGGGCGGAGAAGTGGGGCGGGGCGAGGAGCCCCGGGAAGGATCCGCGTAGTTTCCCCGAGAGGAAATCTCCGCTGCCGCCCCGCGGGAGGAAACGAGGGGGGCCGAAGGGAAAGTGTAGCCTTCGCGCGCC
>NC_048218.1:11866256-11878335 GCF_002007445.2 Ailuropoda melanoleuca
TTAAAAAAATTTGTTTTATTGGAGTATAGTTGACATACCATGTTTTATTAGTTTCAGGTGCATAACATAGTGATGGGACAATTCTCTATATTACAAAATGCTCACCACACTAAGTGTGGTCCCCATCTGTCACCATATGTTGTTAACAATATTATTGACTATATTCCTCATGCTGTCCTTTTCATCTCCATGACGGATTTATTTTGTAACAGGAAGTCTGTTCTTTTTATTTATTTTTTTAAGATTTTATTTGTTTATTTGTCAGAGAGAGAGAGAGCACAAGCAGGAGGGGGCAGCAGGCAGAGGGACAAGCAGGTTCCTCGCTGAGCAAGGAGCCTATTGCAGGACTCGATCCCAGGACCCTGGGATCATGACGTGCGCTGAAGGCAGATGCCCAACCGACTGAGCCACCCAGGCGTCTCGACTCTGTACCTTTTAATCCCCTTCACCTACTTCTCTCATCCCCTCAGCCCTCCCTTTGGGCAACCACTAGTTTATTCTCTGTATTTATGAGTCTGTCTCTGGTTTTTAGCTTGTTCGTTTGTTGCTTTGTTTTGTTTTTAAGGTAAGATGGATAGCAAAGATGGGAAGAGTTTGCCAAGCAAAAACTAGCCAAAGCTAAGTGTTTGGGAGGGTGAACATTTTAGAAAAAGGGACCAGTGGGGAGCCTGGGTGGCTTAGCCAGTTAAGCATCCCACTCTTGATCTCAGCTCAGGTCTCCATCTCACTGTCATGAGTTCAAGCCCCACTTTGGAGCCTACTTAAAATAACAAAAGGAAGGAAGGAAGACCAACGTGCGTGAAATCCAAAAGGAGTATCATTCCATAGAAGAATGGGGAGAGGTCTAGAGGGAACAGGGCAGAAATCAAAGGGCAGTTCACGGCGATGTAGAGAGGTTGGCTTCCAGAGCTCAGGGATCCAGAGACTTTGGTGAGCACTTCCATCTTTACCCTAAGCCCTTGTGAGCATCCCCATCTTTATCCTAAGCCACCAAAAGGTTGTTAGCAGATGAGTGAGGAGATCAGGTGTGTGTTGGTAAACGATTGGTCTAGCTGCTGAGTGTCACTGGACTGGAGGGGTCAAAAGTGGGTCTAGGGATTTTATACCCAAGAGAAGTGAAAGCAGGGACTCAAACACATACTTGTAAAACAATATTCACCCTTATTCACAATAGCACAAAGGTAGAAGAAACCCAAGTAGCCATCGTCAGGGGAGTGGGTCAACAAAAGATGGACTAGTATTCAGCTATAAAAAGGGATGATTTCTGATACATGCTACAGCATGAATGAACCTCAAAAACGTTATGCAAGGTGACATAAACCAGACACAAGATGATAAACATTGTATGATTCCACTTACATGAACTATCTAGAAAAGGCAAATTCATAGAGACGGAAAGTGGATTAGGGGTTACTAAGAACTGGGAGAAGGGGGAATAGAGAATTATTGCTTGATAGGTCCAGAGCTGTTGTTTGGGGTGATGAAAACGTTCTGGAAATAGATAGTGGGGATGGATGCACAACGTGGTGAATGTAATGAAAACCACTGAATTCTTCAAAGGGCAAATTCTATAGGTTTTTATAACTTCAGAAAATTAATACTATAGTATTCCAAAAAACATCAAACTGTATGCTTTAAACGGGTGGGTTGCATGGTATGTGAATTATAGCTCCATAAAGTTGTTTTTTTTTTAAATCAAACAATAACAACATCAGAGTGGGTCCAAGGGGAGGGCTTGGTGGGGGGAGTGTATCCAGAAGGCTATGGCTGTGTTCTGGGGCTGGGGCTTTGCAGGCCCAGAGAGAAGGGGCAAGTAATCAAATTGGGAAGGCATTGGGAGAGGGTTGACAGTGCTGGGTGACCAGGCTGCTGTGGGACACAGGAGATAGGAACCCTGAAGGACAGCTCCCAGCTGCCCCCTGTTTTGCCCTTGAGCTACTTACTGTAAAGCCAGATTTTAGTCCTAACCTGATCTCTTTAAGCGTTTTGGAATCTTGCAAGAAAATTAAAGAATTCCATTTATCTTCCTCCCTGGACCCCACACTTCCAAGTCCCTTTGTGCCCTAACCAAGATAGCGACAGCAGAGCATGTAAACCAAGCGCGGGCTCCTGGAGCACGTGGTCCTGAGCACAGGTCACGTGCCCGTGAAGCTGGCCGCGATGCTACCACCACTGTCTCTACATCTCAGATGTGGAAACCGACCACACGAACTCACACAGATCACCCGTGGCAGAATCTGAAGCTTTCTTAACCCGCAAAGGCACAGAAATCCGGGATGGATGCCAGCACGGAGTAAAAGCGCTCCTTTCTGTGCGATGACAGCATTGTGTGGTCTTGCCCCTCCTTGCACGCAAGTGTGAGAGGTGCCTCTGTGCCTGGCACCTTCATTCTGGGTCAGAGGCATCCTTTGCGGGACATTGTAAATTCCATGCCTTTCCCCCCCCTTCCTCTTTTGAAGCAATCCTGTCCCTTCTTTCCAGCTCTAAGGGACATGCCTCTTTCCCTCCTTTTTTTGAGATCCTGGCTCCTTCCGTCCCTGCAGAGCCAAGCCTGTACTGGTGTGTGCGGCGAGCTCAGACTCCAGCACTGCGCCTGCCCTCTCTCTCTCTCTCCTGTGCCATCAAGGTAAAGCTTTAGCCTTTCAACAAAGACAGGCTGCAGCCATTCTCTGAAGACACAAGCCACCATTTGTCAGCCTCAAAGAAACCAACCTTTCAGCCCGGGAGAGTGAGGCCGAATGTTGTCCAGAGCTAAAAAGGCTTATTTTTAGAAAGCAACAAATGGTGGTTTGTTTGTAGAACTGGCACCAAAGAGCCACATCAATAGAAAAGAGCCAGCTTGCGGAGGACTGAAGGCCGGGGGGGGGCACTAGGAAGGTTGTGGGGGGAATGTTTGGCCCAGAAGCCTACGGAAGGAGGCCTTTAAGAATATGCCAACTGATGTCTATACAGCAGTCCTTCCAAGGTCAAAGGCATCAAGTGTAATCATGTCTACTCCGCCACTCGCAGAGGCATTTGACCTCCCTGCCCTCATTTTCCACATCTGCAAAATGAAAAGCTTGGGCTGTAAGGTCTGTTGGGGCTCCAAAAGCCCATAATCTATTTAAATTAGATGTCGAATTTCAGGAAATTGGGCTAAATCTATATGATTCCTTGACATTTTCTCAGATACGTATTTTCATTCATTTCTATATATGCTACCGGTTTGTTTCTATGTCAATCATCTCTCTCTCTTTCTAAAGGAAGAATGCGGTGCAAGCAAACTTCTGGGGTCCTTGGAGCGCTGAGAGTGAGTGAATTCTGGGCCATGGGCGATTTCAGTGTGAAAATTCCGAAGGGTCCAAAGCCGTGAACTCAGTTTCTGAAAGAGAGCAGACACGTCCCCCTTGAGACTAGAAGGTGCTGGGTCCCCATGGAAGCTCTAAGGTTGCTCCCTGCTGCCTTCAGCAGACACTGCAGGAAGCCAAGTCTGCCTGAGAGAGACCCTAGTCTGCTCCAGAGATCCCTACCCTCCTCTCCACCATCCTGTCTTCTCCTCCCTTCCCTGTTGGGGGCCAGGCACCCTTCCTACCCTGCTCTCTGCCATCAGAATGAAAAGTGTGCTGATGGCAGGAGGCTGTGTAATATGTTGGAAAGCAGCACGTGCAGCTCTGAAAACCAAGCTTTTCCTGCAGGCTGGTAGAGTGTAGGGCAATGGTAAGTTGTATGCATTCTGTGGTCAGAGCTCAGCACAGAGGTTCGAATCCCAGTTCTGCCACTACGGACACTTATGTGTGGATAATGGTGCTGTTTAGAGCTAATACAGCTGAAAGCCTAGTCGGAGGAGAAGCCTCCTCGATGGCAGCCATGGTAGTAAATATAACCATTTCGTGGACTTAGTGTATTTTTAAATAATAATCAGCATTAGACAGTGTTCAATTTCCACTTGAACCACTGGGAATGTCTCTGTGACCAAATATACTTTCCCTTCTTAGATAAGGACAAACGTGGTTTCCAACTTATCCATCTCAATGACAGTGGCCCTGGTCCCCTGGTGGGACACTGGAATGGGTTTTATTACCAGATTTTGTTTTCCTTTTCCTGTGAACTGGCTAAGACATTGTCCCCAGTCCTGGTTTTTGAATATCCTCCTTTTCTCCCCACCTCTGGTCCATTCTGTCAGGCTCCTCAGGCCTGGCTCACCTCCTTCCCCTCTTCCTCTGCCCAGAATTGTCCCTGTCCCCCAACCCTCTGTGATATACCTGAGTTGTTGGGACCCAGCTTTCTTCCAAAATGGCAGCCAAATCTGACACCACCTCCAGGACTTTTTCATCTTAAAAAACTGAAACTCTGTCCCCATTAAACACTAGCTGTCCAGTCACCCCTCTTTCCAGGACTGCCAACCACTATTCTACTTTCTGTGTTTATAAGTGGAATCATACCGTATCTGTACTTTTGTGGCTGGCTTATTTCGCGTAGTGTAGCGTCCTCAAGATTCATCCATGTTGTAGCAAGGATCAGAGTCTCCTTCTTTTTCAAGGCTGAGTAACCTTCCGTTGTATGTGCGCACGACATTACCCCCTCTAGTGACTTCGTCTCTCCCCCAAAGAAGAAAAGGAGATGATTATGCAAATGTCCAGCTGGTTTTCCCTTGGTCAGCAGCAGTCAAAAAACCCTTCAGCAAAAGCCTCAGGAAGGTGAGGGCTTGGCTGGGAGGCCCAGGACTGTTGCAGACCCTCTGGGGAAGGGAGACACCTGCCAGCTTCAGAAGTCCAGGCCAGCACACCAGACCAAGAAATGCCACTAGGAACTGTCAATGGCGCCCTCTGTAGGTGAGAATCTCAATGCGTGTCTTAGCAATGGTGAGAGGAGGCCAAGAATTTCAAAAACAATTTTTTATTGTGGTCAAATATGCATAACATAAAACTTCTAACCATTTTTAAGTGTAAAGTTTAGTGGTCTTAAGTACATTCTTATGGTTATGCAACCATCCCTTCCATCTACCTCCAGAACTTTTGCACCCTCAAAAACTGAAATACTAAACACGTTCAACACTAACCCCCATCTCTCCTCCCCTCAGTCCCTGGCACCCATCAGTCTACTTTCCAGGTCAATGACTTTGTCAACTCCCGGTACCTCACATGAGTGGAATCATACAGTGTTTGTCCTTTTGTAACTGGCTTATTTCCTTAATTAAGATAGTGTCCTCAGGGACGCCTGGGTGGCTTAGTCGTTAAGCGTCTGCCTTCAGCTCAGGGTGTGATCCCAGAGTCCTAGGATCAAGCCCCACATCAGGCTCCTCCACTGGGAGCCAGCTTCTTCCTCTCCCACTCCCCCTGCCTGTGTTCCCTCTCTCACTGGCTGTCTCTCTGTCAAATAAATAAATAAAATCTTTTAAAAAAGAAAATAAATAGTGCCCTCAACATTCAGCTATGTTGTAGCAGGTGTCAGAATGTCCCTCCTTTCTGATGTTGAATAATATTCCATTGTATGGATAGATCACATTTTGTTTATCAAATCATCTGTTGATGGACACTTGGATAGCTTCCATCTCTTGGCTATTGTGAATAATGCCACTATGAATATGGGTGTACACACAAAAATTTTTTTAATTTAAATGGTCATTCCCACAAGAAAGTGTACCAAAAGGAAAAAAAAATCAAAGTCCATTGATAGGAATTCAGAAGCAACAAAAGTAAGTTCCGATTAAGGACCTAGAGCAGAGGTTCCAGAACTTGGTTCATGGCGCCCTTAGTGTCTCATTGATTTTTCACAGAACTTCTATGTCAAAACAAAAGCAAAAACGAAAACCTGAACTGCTCTGTTTATTAAATAGCTGGAGCCAATCTTAATAAAAGTATTTATGTTTCAACAATTAAGTATTGTTTGGGAAAAAATACATGTTTGTTGAAAGAAAAATATTTTTATTTTATTCTTGTATAACTGATGTATCAAAGACGTTAGAGTTTGAAGCCAACAGCCAAGAAAGAATTCTTGAGACATCTTTGATACAAAGAGGTAGTTTTATTAAGGCATGTGGACAGTACCCGTGGGCAGAAGGAGCTGCACTGGGGTCATGAGGAGTGGCCCATTATATACTTTCAAGTTGGGAGGGGGTTAGGGATAGCGTAAGTCTCTAAGGAATTTTGGAAGCACGGTTTCCAGGACCTTGAGGGGGCTAGCTATTGTTGGGAAAAGGTCATATATTACCGTCTAATAAAACCTGAGTCATGAGACCCTTCAGATGTATGTTGGTGGTTCATATGCTTGGGGGATGATTACCAACACGTATCTTGGGGAAGGAAGGTTCCAAAGGAATTTTTATACATTAAAGTAGACTTACAGGATCCTAGGGGAGGAAGGTGGGTGGGGCTAGGATTGCCTTTTGCCCTTAGCGAAGTATTAACATCCAGGCAGTTGAGTCCCTAGAGGAATGTCGCTCTGCCTGTTTCAAGGACTTGTCAATAGGCTGTAGGTAATAAGGAAATTTAGTAATTTTTCTTCTGCCTTTGTTTCCACATCATTCCCACGGTTATTTCTAATGAGGTGTGTGCACCTGTTGGGCACGTCACTGATCCTCCAACCTTGACATCAGATCGGACACTTCCATCTTTATTTCCTGTTCCATGATGATTTTTCTTGGTACTTGCTTTAAATCAAAGTGACCACTGAAATCCCAGCTTTGCAAAGCTATGACATTATCAGAAGACAAGCAGCACAATCTGATGTTGAAACTAGGAACTACCTTGAGCTGGTAGTTTGCAACAGGTATCGGGAATTGCTGTATTTCCTTTAACTTATAAAACTACGCCAACCTGTGAGTTTCTTGTGGCGCTTTCAGTCCTTTGGCCCCCAGTTTGGAAACTGCAAACCCAGACAATTCAAATACAGTGAAGACCTCACCTTGTTAATTCAAGGGCTCCATGACCTGCTCCCACCTAACTCTCCAGCTAACCTCAGTGGCACACACGCTAATCCCTGTGCTGTTTCTTGAGCTCTCTAATCACTCTCCCACCTCAGTGCCTTTGCATTTCCTGTAGCTTCAATCTGGAATGTTCTTTTCTCATGGGTTGCCATGGCTCTTCTCCCTAATCTTTCAGCCTCTGCCCTTTTCGGTCCACGTCAATCACCATGACCCACTCGACGTATCTTCAGAGCGCTCATGGAGACTTGCCTGTCATTCCATCGGTCTTCCTGCACTTTAGGTGATTTTCCCAAAACAAACCCCTCCAAAAATACAATTAGGTCGGAAATTAGTGGTCCAGGATTATTTCAATAGCAACCAAGCAAAATGGCAATGTGGATGTAATTCAAATGTTAACAAACACAAAAGGAAGTAAACTGAATGATAAAGACCAATGACAGTAAAGGAAATTACGCAAATGTGCAACATTGTTGCAATTTAAACCTGCAAGCCAGCGATGCTCTGAGAAGGGATGTCAGCTGAGGAGATGATGACAGTGTTGTGGCACTGAGCGGGTCTGGTCGCTGCTGGGCATGTAAAGAAAAACCTCCCCCTTCTGAGAGAGGAAGCACGCTATCACATCATTAAGGGGCTAGCACACCGGGCTGGGAGGGATTTGTGGCCACATTCTGCAATCCACTGTACCGTCTTTTTCCTATTGATTTTTGGTGCCACTTTTTTTTTTTTTTTTGGTCCTTAAACTTTGTTTTAATGGGTTTCAAAATTCTGTGACGGATTTTTGGTCCAGTTGTTTCCATTAAAGAGTACTGATTGTAGGGGTGCCTGGGTGACTGTTGGTTAAGCCTCTGCCTTCCGTTCAGGTCATGGTCCCAGCATCGGACTCCCTGCTCAGCGGGGAGCCTGCTTCTCCCTCTCCCCCCACCTGCCATTCCGCCTACTTGTGCTCTCTCTCTGTCTGTCAAATAAATAGATGAAATCTTTTAAAAAATAAGAAAGTACTGATTGTAAAAAATACTTAAAACTCCTTCTCCTTCCCCCTCTCTCTATCATACACACACACACACACACACACACACACACACACACAACACTCTCCCTTCCTTCTGGAGGTTTTAGGATACATTATTATCACTAAGCAGTCTTTTACAATTAAATTTAAATGGCTAATTGAGACCATTCTTCCACCACTGATTAAGGCGGGGGCGGGAGGAAGGTATCAGGATAATATTCATTTAGCCTTCTGAGTGTTCTGGGCAGACTTGGTGACCTTACCAGTTCCTGTAGCCTTCTTGGCCACTGCTTTGATGACACCCACAGCAACTGTCTGTCTCATGTCAGGAACAGCAAAATAACGCAGAGGAGGGTAGTCAGAGAAGCACTCAACACAGGTAGGCTTGTCAGCAACCATACCAACAACAGCTGCATCACAGATTTCAAGAACGTGGGGCCATCTTCCTGCTTTTTCCCTGAGCAGCAGTCGATCTCCTTTAGCCCAGCACACTTGCAAGCAGTATGAGCTATGTAACCATCTGACATAGGTACCTAGCCAGCACTGCTCTGGCCTGGATGGTTCAGGATAATCACCCAAGCCACACAACCAGCTGCGTACATTGGTGGGTCATTTTTGTTCTCACCAGACAGGTTGCCACGATGAACATTTCTGACAGATGCGTTCTTGGCATTGAAGCCCATGTGGTCCCGAGGAAGAGCTAGCGTTTCTCTCAAAGCGTTGTGGTGCATTTCAACACACTTGACTTCAGTTGTAATATTGACTGGAGCCAAGGTGACCACCATGCCAGGTCTGAGAACATCAGACTCCACTGGGTCCACAGGGACAGTACCAATACCTCTAATTTAGTGGATGTCCTGGAGGGGTGGATGAAGTGGCTTGCCAGCTGGATGAGTTGTGGCAGATGCCATGAAGATTTTCACGTAGCATGGTTCCACTGGCGTTGTCATTTTATGGGTGACTTTCCACCCCTCGAACCAAGGCATATTAGCACTTGGCTCCAGCACGTTGTCACCCTTCCAACCATTAATTGGCAGGGATGCTACTGTGTCGGGGTGGGAGCCAACTTTTTTAAATGGAGGTGCTGACTTCCTTAACGATTTCCACATACCTCTTCGGGCTGAAGAAATTCGTCTTGTTAATATCAATAATGAGTTGTTTCTTGCCCAGTGTGTAAGCCAGAGGGCATGCTCACGGGTCTGCGAATTCTTGGAGGTACAGGCTTCAAATTCACCAACACCAGCGGCATCAATTAGGATAGTACAGTCACCCTAAGATGTGCCTGTAATGATGTTTTTGATAAAGTCTCTGTGTCCTGAGGCATCAATGCTGGTCGCCTAATACTTGCTGGTCTCCCGTTTCCATGGGGAGATATAAATGGTGATACCAGCTTTCAGCGTAGCCAAGCCCCAGGCATCCTTGAAGGGCCTCTTTCCCATCTCAGAAGACTCCTCTTTAATTCTTCAATGCTTCTTTTGTTGGTCCTACCTCACGTGTAGATCAGATGACCAGTAGTGGTGGACTTACCCAAATCTGTGTCCAGTGATGATGATGTTGATATGAATCTTCCCTTCCCATCTGGCTTAGACTCAGCAGTGGTTTTCACAACACCTGTGTTCTCATGGCAAATCCATCGCAAAATTGTGGTGCCATGTTTATTGTGCATCAAGTTGCTATATGTGCATGGGTCTTCATTTCAAATAAACTTTTTATGTTGAAATATTCCAGATCTACAGAAAAGCCGAAAAGGGAGGGATTCTGTACACCCTCACCGAGTTTCCTCTAATATCTGTAATTCTCATGCTTATATGGTACATTCATTAAAACTAAGAAATCTCATTTGGTATGCTGCTATTAAGTAAAGCCCAGACTTGATTTGCAGCTCACCAGCTTGACCCCTGGGTCCTTTTTCTGTTCCAGGATCTAGTCCAGGGTATCACAGTGCATTGTTTTGTCATGTCTCCCCGGTCTCATCTGATATGTGACAGTTTCCAAGTCTTTCCTTGTTTTTCAAGACCTTGACAGTTTTAAGGAGTACGGGTGATGTATTTTTTAGATTGTCCTTCGATTTAGATTTGTCTGACATCTTTCATGTGCCTAGGCTGGGGTTATGGGTTTGGGGAAGTATAATATAGACTTGACATACTTCTCATCATATCACATCAGGGGCAACTGATGGCAATGGAACTTATCACTGGTGATGTTAACCTTGACCAGTCAAGGTAGTGTTGGCCATGTTTCTCCACTATGACTCACCAATTTCGCTCTTTCCTAATCTGATCTTTGGAAGTTACTCACTAAGTCTCCACTGGTGGTGTGTGTGTGTGTGTGTGTGTGTGTGTGTGTGTGAATTAAGCTCCATTTCTTGGAGCAGGGAATATCTACATATTTTATTTGGATTATTTTTGTAAGAAAGATTTGTAAAGAAACTTACTTTGTAAGGAAGATTTTCTCCCCCATTTATTTTATATATGCAATCATTTTTTTTTTTAAGATTTTTTATTTATAAGACAGAGATAGAGACAGCCAGCGAGAGAGGGAACACAAGCAGGGGGAGTGGGAGAGGAAGAAGCAGGCTCATAGCAGAGGAGCCTGACGTGGGGCTCGATCCCATAACGCCGGGATCACGCCCTGAGCCGAAGGCAGACGCTTAACTGCTCTGCCACCCAGGCGCCCCTATATATGCAATCATTTTTATATCAGTATAGACTTAGGTATATTTATTTTATACTGTAGATGATAATCATCCAATATACTAAGATGATTATCATATAATACTACTATGTTGTTCCACTGAGAATTATTTCAGGTTGGTTCCTGTGTCCCTTTGACCTATTCCTCCCCCCACTCCCCCGCCATTTTGTCCTCCAGCGTTTTGTACTTTATTGTGCTACAAGATGCTCTGGGCTTATTTCATGTGTGCTGTGTCCCAGCCTTAGAACCGCCAGGGAGTCCTGGTTTCTTTTATTTGATAATGATATTAAAATCCAAGATCGGGGCACCTGGGTGGCTCAGTCGGTTAAGCCTCTGCCTTTGGCTCAGGTCGTGATCCTGGGGTCCTCGGATCCAGTCCCACGTCAGGCTCCCTGCTCCGTGGGAAGTTTGCTTCTCCCTCTGTCCCTCCCCTCCCCATGCACGTGCACGTTNTGTCCCTTTGACCTATTCCTCCCCCCACTCCCCCGCCATTTTGTCCTCCAGCGTTTTGTACTTTATTGTGCTTTATTTGTACAAGACGCTCCGGGCTCATTTCATGTGTGCTCTGTCCCAGCCTTAGAACCGCCAGGGAGTCCTGGTTTCTTTTATTTGATAATGATATTAAAAACGAAGATCGGGGCACCTGGGTGGCTCAGTCAGTTAAGCCTCTGCCTTTGGCTCAGGTCGTGATCCTGGGGTCCTCGGATCCAGTCCCATGTCAGGCTCCCTGCTCCGTGGGAAGTTTGCTTCTCCCTCTGTCCCTCCCCTCCCCATGCACGTGCACGTGCTCTCTCTCTCTAGCAAAAATAAATAAATAAAATCTTTAAAACAAAAACAAAAAACCAAGATCCGGGCACCAGGTGTGTTAATTACTACAGGAGTGTCCCTACTTTTAGGTCCTTTCATTGAACAGAACTAAAAAATGTATGCATATATACCATCCCAGGGAGAATACATATGTACACTTACTTCTCTATCTATCCATCTTTGTTTATATTAGCTAAACATGAGCTCATACTGATGTCTCTAACTCCAATCCAGTCCCACAGGGTTCATTCTTGGTTATATGTAACTTACTCTCCAACAGTGGCAAGCCTGGCCCGCATCGGCCCCCATCCATTTACTTATTTGTTTAATCCCAGGATACATGAAAAGCAATTTGGAAGTTGTCAACCCATCCCATCATAAAATGGGTCTGTTTTTGAGTCTGTATTCTGTTCCACTGGGCTATTTGCCTAGTCTTTTACCATTATCAGTATAATTTGATTATTAAAAACTTTGAATATATCTTCATGCATGATAAGGAAGACCCCATTATTCTTTTCGACTTAACCATTCATAGACCTTTCTTTTTCCATACAAAGTTATCCCGATTTTTTTAGTTTCTTAATTTTGCCTGAAATGGCAGTGGTTTTTTTTTTTTTTAAAGATTTTATCTATTTATTCAACAGAGATAGAGACAGCCAGCGAGA
>NC_048218.1:11878448-11980554 GCF_002007445.2 Ailuropoda melanoleuca
AAGGCAGACGGTTAACCGCTGTGCCACCCAGGCGCCCCTGAAATGGCAGTGGTTTTATAGCTTGATTTAGGAAGAGTTAACAGATTTACAACACGAAGACATTCTTCTACAAACATAGCATATGGCTCTTTATTCAGTTAGATCTTCTTTCACAATGTTCTCAACTGTGCTGTGCAGTGTTTTTAGTTTAATTCTGAGATAATTCACTGGTTTTTTCCCCCCTTTGTGAATGGTGTCTTGTTTTCTTCTAGGTTTTTGTTTTTTGGTTTTTTTTTTATAAAGGGACATTTTTATTTATTTTTAATTTAAATTCAAGTAATTGACATACAGTATATTCTTTATTTCAGAGGTGGAGTTTAGTGATTCATCTACTATATTTTTAAATTAGCTGTTGCTAAAATAGAGGTGATGACACTGACTTGGTAATTTGATCTCATGTCTGACAACCTTGTGCAACTCTAATTAGTATTTCTGTTGAATTTTCTAAGTAGATGACAGTTTTATCTCTGTTAATCTTTTTCTCTTTCTTTCTTTCTTTATCTGTCTTTCTTTTCTTTCTTCCTTTCTTTCTTTCTTTCTCTTTCTTTCTCTTTTTCTTTCTTTCTTTCTTCTTTCCTTCCTTCCTTCCTTCCTTCCTCCTTCCTTCCTTCCTTCCTTCCTTCCTTCCTTCCTTCCTTCCTTTCTTTCTTTCTTTCTTTCTTTCTTTCTTTCTTTCTTTCTTTCTTTCTTTCTTTCTTTCTTTCTTTCTCTTACCTCATCTCATTACCCAAGACATTTTGTAATAGATAGCAGCCCAGATAATGTGCATCCCTGTCTTTTCTATTGTTCTCAGTGATGATTCAGGTGCACCTACAGGTTTTCCATTACACATGATGGTTGCTGCAGGGTCTTGCTACATACAGTCCTTATCAAGTTAAGGAAGTTTTTTCCATTCCTACTTTTATGGGAATTTAAAATTATAGAGATTTCTTCAGATGTCTTTTTCTATCTATTGAGATAACAATTGGTTTTTCTGCTTTAGTCCATTAATTGGTGAATGACATACACATGATATTAAACCATCCTTGTATTTCTTGTTTTTTAAGTACAGGTTAGCTAATATTTTATTACACATATTTATGTCCATAAGGGAAATAAGCCCATCATTTTCTTACTTTGTGTTATCCTTAGCTAGTTTGGTATTTAAGTTCTATTAGCCTCATAAAAGAGGTTAGGATGCTTTCCTTCTCTCTTGTTTTATGGAGCAAACTGAATAAGATAGAGATTACCTGTTTCCTAAAATGTTGCTAGCATTTACCTGAAAAATCATCTGTACCTTGGGAAAAGTTTGTTTATAACATCATTTTATTTAATGATTGTTGTTCTGTTCAAATTTTCTGATGCCTTTTGTGCCAATTTTGGTATTTTCACCCTTTTCCAGAAATATATCTGTTTCTTCTAGTTTTGAAAGTTTTTGAGAATACTCGTTTATAATATTTTTATTATTTAAAATCCTGCCACAGGTTTGTTTACTTAACCCAAAAAAACAAGAACAAACAGCTTTTGGTGTCTGAATATTCTTTAGTTGTTGTTATTACTGTTGTTTTTTCATTCTCTTTGTAATTGATTTCCCTCCTTGCTTTTGCTTCTTTTCCCTTATTTCTTTGGGTTGTTTCTGTTGTACTTTTTCCAAGTTCTTGATTTGAACCTGCATTATTAGCTCATTTGTTTTTAATCATTCTTGATTTCTGATAAAAAGCATTTTAAGTTATAAATTTTCTTCCTAGCACTATGCCCCACAGATTTTGCTATATAAAATGTTCGTTTTGCTGCATTCCAAATCTTTCTTAGCTTCCCATATGCTTTGCAAGGATTACTTAGTAAAAGTTTTTCTCCCCTCCCAGCCTGATGGGATTTTTAAAAACCTATCCTCTTATTATCAAGGTTAAATTTTATTGCTTGGTGGTCAGAGAACATGGTTTGTAAATGTTGATTTTTTTTTTTGAAATTTATTGGGGCCTTTGTTTTGGCCTAGAATGTGGTCAATTTTTATGACTTTCATATTATTTCAAAAGAACATATATTCTCTGTAGGTATAAAGCTCTATTACTGTCTATCAATTTGAATGCCTTGTTACTCAAATTTTCTGTATTTTCTCACATTTCTGTGCAATGATAAGATGGTAGGCTGATCTCCATAATACCTTTGAAATTTATCATTTATATTTTACTGTCTAAATTGGGTATGGATTTTGTTACATTTTGCTGTTCAAAGAATAGGGCTGTCAATTCAATAACCTAGTATTTTGAGTGGTCTGGTCTAAGACCCTGGTCACCAGCATAACACCAACATAACTTCATCTATGTCAGGATTTTTATCAAGACAGGCCTCTCACTTAGAGCTCATCTATTCCATAGTGGGCAAGAGGGCAACATTTTCTACTGTTCTTCAACTTTGCCTCAGAGAAGAAAAGAAGGCAAATTTTATGCTGTTTTCTTCTCTGCTTTACCATCATTTCAGTAAGAAGCCCCTAGTGATCTAACCTGGATCATACTAATATGATGTGTCTATTTGTCAAATAATTCATTTGCAATTATCAGAAGGCCCTAGAACATATCATCTTGGGTTTTTGGCTGAATTCTTTATTGCTGTTGAACTTGCCAGGTGTGTCATGTTCTCAGCGATGCTCTAAGTCCCTTGGGGGTAGGTATACTGTGTTACACTTCTTTGAATCTATTACAGCTGGTTGAATCATGCAATGCACATAGTAAATATTGGTGGATATTAGTGTTTTGTTGACTTCAATTGAGAAACTGCAGGTTTACTTATCTTTTCCAGCCTGTGGACACTATGTCTGTCACCTGAGTCATAGTGACTGTCTTTGAAAGAATACTTCAGTCTTCTCACTGCTAAGCAAGCTGATGATGGAACTGTCTTGACCTCAGTTAGGGCCACACCAAAACAACCATCACCAAAGAGATAAAAACTTGTATCAGAATGAAGAAATTCCATATCTCTCCTCTCTATGTGACTGCACTGGCAAGCTTTTGTCCAGATGACATAATACAGAGTAAGCCATCTTGATAACTTTTCCTTGTGTACAGCAATACATACCTCTCACCTTCTGAGCATCTGCAATAACATACTTTAATATGAACTTGATATGGACTCTGATTCAGTTTCTCCTTTTACCCCTTTCCATAACTTGAAATAAAACTTATAAGATTGAGGGCGCCTGGGTGGCACAGCGGTTAAGCGTCTGCCTTCGGCTCAGGGCGTGATCCCGGCGTTATGGGATCGAGCCCCACATCAGGCTCCTCTGCTGTGAGCCTGCTTCTTCCTCTCCCACTCCCCCTGCTTGTGTTCCCTCTCTCGCTGGCTGTCTCTATCTCTGTCAAATAAATAAATAAAATCTTTAAAAAAAAACTTATAAGATTGAAACAGATGAACACACACACACACACTTAAGAGGTGTGAATAAGAAGTGTGGTGACTAGAGGTGAATTGGTTGGCTATTACAGGTTGGACACTTGCCTTGGCTAATTCACCACAGTCCAGGGGGCCAGTTCACAAGCTTGTAGACTCAAAAACCTGCATCCTGAGGCTTTTTGATCCACAAGACAACCTTTTAGAATAGACTGACGTTAACCAAGACATTTACTTATTCAACAAATATTTATTGAGACTTGTGATGTGCCAGATCTGTTCTAGGTAGTGAGAATGGAGCCCAGAACTTTGCTTTGTGCCATTATAAAGTGTACATTTTAGTAAAGGAGTTTGACAAACAAATGAATATCTAATATCACCAGTAGGTATTAAAAGCAATAAAGGTTGGGGCACCTGGGTGGCTCAGTTGTTAAGTTTCTGCTTTTGCCTCAGGTCATGATCTTAGGGTCCTAGGATTGAGCCCTGCATCAGGCTGCTCACTGGGAGTCTGCCTCTTCCTCTCCCACTCCCCCTGCTTGTGTTCCCTCTCTCGCTGGCTGTCTCTCTCTCTCTCTGTCAAATAAATAAAATCTTAAAAAAAAATAAAGGCAATAAAGGAAAATAGAGGAGGATAAGAAGAAGGAGAGACATGGATAGGAGAAGCCCACATGAAATGAAAGCATGAGTCATGTGAGGTCCAAGTAGAGTTTCAGGGGAAACAGCAAGTGCAAAGACTCCCAAGTGGATGCTAGCTTAGAACGTCATGAAAACAGCAGTGTTTATCATCAATAGACCAGAACATTCTTCGGGGCAAATCACACCCCTTCTCTCCATGCAGGCCTTTCATAGAGAAAGCCATGTCACTACCTGGAAGTTGTTTGGTAAGCCTGATAACTGAACAAGTGGGGTTAGCCAACTGGCATCAATGATTCATGGCATCAGGCTGAGTCTGAAACATAGATCCATGTTTCTGAGCCATGCCTCATCAGCTATTCTCTGGATAAGGCTGGGACGAGCAGGACAACCTGCTTCTTTTTTTTTTTTTTTAATGAAGATAGTAAGTGGGATTAGGATAAACTGGATGAATGGTTCCAACACTTATAAGCTGGGTAATACTGGCAAGTTCCCTCATCTTCTCTAAGTCTTTGTAAAGACAGATGATAATTTGCCCAAGGTCACACAGGCAGAAACCGATACAGGGCTTTTGATTGTTTCTTATGGTTCCCTGCTGCCTCTTTGGTCCACCCTGGTTGCAAAGAAAATGGGTGGTTGGCAATTAACCACAGAAGAGAACCAGTGTGGACAATTAGCCAGAGTTAAGTTTCTGTCTTTACTAATAGGAGTGTTGCCCTTTATAGCTTGAATTTGAGCATATCTTTGTCTCTTAATACTGCTGTATCAGCTCAAATCTGCCATACGGACTCCCTCCATCTGACCTGCCTACAACATAGGCATTTCCACAGGTGCCATCGTCTTGCCAGGTCAGGGACAACACCCTGGGCTTTTTTTATTAGAGACTCTAAATCCCAACAGGCCACAAAAGGCCACATTACACATCTGTTTACAGAACACAGGACAATATTACCTCAGACTAGGAGACAACCTCACCGAGAATTCCAGGAATCATCAAATTACTCATTTAATGAGCTGGGTCATGATTTATTTGAACACATAACCAAGTACTGATGAAGTTGTATTAAGAAATGGACCAGTCTGGGGGCACCTGGGTGGCGCAGTCGTTAAGCATCTGCCTTCGGCTCAGGGCATGATCCCGGCGTTATGGAATCGAGCCCCACATCAGGCTCCTCCGCTAGGAGCCTGCTTCTTCCTCTCCCACTCCCCCTGCTTGTGTTCCCTCTCTCTGCTGGCTGTCTCTGTCAAATAAATAAATAAAATCTTAAAAAAAAAAAAAGAAAAAAAAAAGAAATGGACCCAGTCTGTTTTTACTCATTCATTTAAACCTTTATTTTATTGCAAAGCATTTACTGCAGCTCTCAAGTCATTGACATCTTACAAAACACAGGACTTTATTTCCCATCAAAGCAGTTTTCCATACATTGCATCACTTTCTCAGTTCAGGACAGCCCCGGAGACTAGGTAGGGCTGGCTCTGCGGGCTCCATTTCAAGGATGGGAACTTAGATGTGGAAGCCGCTGCACTGTCCAAGAAGGGTTTTCCAGAAGTTAAGTGTCTCCTTGCACCTGCTTGGCCAGAAGGGTTCAACGTCCTCCTATCAGTTTGGGGAAGCCTGGGACGGAGGCCAGTGTGGGGCTGCACCTGCACCCCACCAGACATGCCANGTTAAGTGTCTCCTTGCACCTGCTTGGCCAGAAGGGTTCAACGTCCTCCTATCAGTTTGGGGAAGCCTGGGATGGAGGCCAGTGTGGGGCTGCACCCCACCAGACAAGCCGTCTGGTTCGGGCTGTGACACAGGACGGGGTCAGACTGAGGGGCACCCGCACGACCCTTAGCCCGGCTGCGCGAGGGAGGACCTCCCGCCCAAGACCGCCTAGCATTTAGCTAGGGGCATCCAACCTCCCCGGCCAACCCGCAGGGCCTCAAATAGGCAAAGCATCGAATCCCACTACTTGTCAAGCAAGTTCTACTGGCAGCGTCAGGGCGCCCTCGGGTCAAGAACTGATCTGAGTGTGCAGCCGCGATGCCCCGGAGCTCTCGCCCTCGGGAAACGGAGGGCCCTGGGGCTCTAGAGGCCGAGAACCTCCGGGAGGGCTGACGGGGGCTGGTGGGTTCCTCCTCACCGCGGCCGGGTGGGATTGCTGTGGGCTGTCCGCTCATCCTAAGAAGCGAGGGAGCCAGCGGGGACCGCAGAAACAGGAGAAAACTCGGGGCTCTGAGCCGGCGCCACGTCCACCTCCCCTACAGCGAACCGGCTTCCGGGCCTCCCGCCCTCCCTCAGGCCACGCCACGCCCCAGGCCACGCCACGCCCCTGACCACGCCCCTTCCGCCGGCGCAGTGCCCTGTACTCCCGCCCCTGACACCGCCCCCCCTCGTGAGACCCCGCCCCTTCCGGCGCACGTGTGGAACCGGGGCACGCAGAGGCACTTCACCGATTTCCGCGCGTCCCTTTGCGGTGTCCGGGGTGTGTGGCTCCCGGCGCGCCGTCGCACTCTCGGCCATGGGGGTCCCCAAGAGGAAGGCCCCGGGCGGTCAGGACGGCGCGGTTCCCCGCGCGGGCGCAGCCAAGCGGGCCCGCTCAGAAGAGCTCACGGGCGTGCGCTTCAAGGCTCAGCTGCGGGATCCGCAGGGCGTGGAGCCTGGTGAGTGCCGGGGGCCGGCCGGGGCGGAGAGCACGTGCGAGCGAGGCGGGTTCCGGCCGCGGCCCTGTGCCAGGCTCACCCCTCCTCTGTGCCGCTGTTCAGTCCGGAGCCACAGAGCCGGGTCTTCCGGTTTGCACACGGGGAAGCCGAGGCCGCGGTGCTTGGGCATACTGGGTCCCGGGCGGCCGGGGCCGCTGTAGGGCCGCACGCTGCACTTCCTTGCCTTGGGCTGTCAGCGACGGCCAGAGGGCCCGCCTTGCTCAGTTGTGACAGTTCCACGCGACTGCACGCCTCCCTTGGCCGGGAGCGTCCCTCAGCAGGCGCTTAAAACCTCTTCATTGCAGTTGTCAGGGAAGCAAATATTCACTTTCACATAACGGACGGTACTTACCTACTTACCGAGTCCCAACTGTGAGTCAGCTCGGGGCTGCTGAGTGAGGCAGTTTGCACTTCTGTGGCTGTCAGCGCTATTTTCAATAGCTTTGACCCTCCAGCACTCACGCTGATCTGATGACATGTAATAAGCTACCGCAGTGAAGCCCCACAAGGACTTACAAGTGACCAGGATTGGACTAGTGACTAAGATGGAGCAGATTTCTATAATTTCACATTCTGAAAAGCGTGATCACCCTTCTTCACAGCTTTTTGTAATCCACTAGAAAGTAATGTAGGTTATGAGGGGAAAAACCACAATTGAATATGCCGGTATGGGGAGACACTGGTACTCTGTCAAAATAAAATAGTATGAGTGTCTCTCAGGTTAAAGAGATTATTAAGCTGACGGCTGGAATATCCCCAGTTAGTAATTGTCTTCCATAAATTTTGCTTTTAAACAGTTGATGTCTGCAGCTGCCAGCCAGCGCTGTGAAGATGATACCTGCTTTAGCGCAAAATTTACATTTCATTCATTCATTTATTCATTGTTTATTAGGGGTTGTTATTTGCTAGGTAGAGATAAAATGATGAGTAAAAAATGAGGCATGGGCGCTGCCATTATGAAGCATAGGAAGAGTGAAGTGGGGAAGACAGATATCAATCAATAAAATCACGTAGGAAGAGTTCTAAGTACCAGTCCCCCAAAGGAGAGGTACCCGGTGTCTTCGGACCTCAGACCTAATCTGGGAGATCACAGAAGTCTCCCCAGAGGAACTGGCTTTTCAGCGGAGTTGTGGGATGGGGTAGGAACAGGGACAGGAAGCTTTGTGGCAGAAGAAAGAGCATGCTTAATTATTTAAAAGCTCATATTCATGTACACATTCATGGTTTTGCTCAGAGAGCTCCATGGCTTCCAGGTGCTGCATCCGAACAGGTTTCCCAAGGAAACTCAGGTTGACAGGTGGTGGGTGCAGAAGTAGTTGGAAGATGTGGCAAAGCTGAAGTCAGAGGGTGACAGGTGAATCCCTTGAATGAGGTTGTGTTGCATGTGTGTTTGAATCTGGTCTCTATCTTGGATTCCCTTTCCCTGTTGATATGTTCTCATAACTTCCTGCGATGAGATCTGCTGATGGAAAGAGCAGGGAAGTGGAATTGACAGATGTCAGTCAGGGTTTTGTTTTCATCCAGGCATTAGGAAAGGTTTGTTGTTATTTTTGTGTTGTTTTTTCCCAGCTTTATTGAGATACTATTGACATAACTGGTGGAAGTTTAAGGTGTACAGTGGGCTGATTACACATATACTGGGAAATGATTACCACAGTAAGCTTAGTTAACAATAAGTTAGTTAACACCTGCATCGCGTCACATAATTACCATTTGTTTGTGATAGCCTTCGAGATTTATGCTCTGAATAACTTTAAAGTATGTAATACAGTACTGTTAATTATAGTCACCATGCTACACCTTAGATCCCCAAAACTTATTCATCTTATTATTTTTTAAGTAAACTTTGCCCCCAACATGGGGCTCAAACTCACGACTCCGAGATGGAAAATCACATGCTCTACCTACTGAGCCAGCCAGGCACCACAGAACTTACTCGTCTTATAGCTGGAAGTTTGTTCCCTTTGACCAACATCTCCCCATTTCCCCCGCTCCATAGACCCTGGCAACCACCATTCTGCTCTCTTTTTCTATGAGTTTGGCTCTTTCAGGTTCCCCATGTAAGTAGAACATAGAGTATTTGTCTTTCTCTGTCTGACTTATTTTGCTCAGTGCCCTCAAAGGTCCATCCATGTCAGAAAAAGCAGGATTTCCCTCTTTTCAGGCTGAATAATATTCCATTGTATATAGTCCTATATACAGATCTAGATATATCACGTTTTCTTTATCTGTTCTCTGATTTTACCCCCTTCATGGGGTGGGGGTAGAGCTTCAGGCTTAGATTGGTCAAGACCCAGAGGGTGCCCAGCTGTGGATCGATGGCAGCTTCAGGGAGGATTACTGCACCAAGAAGGGTTGGGCTCTAAAGCAGTTCCTTTGAAAGTTGTTGCTGGTCCCCTCCCTGGAGATAGAGAAAAGGCTGTGTCAGAACCCTCGATGTCCCCATCTCCACATTGCTGCTGTGTTCTTCCTCTCAGTAAGTGGCAGTTCCAGTCACCTAGATGCCGCTGCCAGAAGTCTGCCCCTGGCTTGGGATTGTTGCTCAGAAAACGGTCCATGTTAACATGTGGACATTACTTTTATTTCAGCCTTGGAAGCGTTTGTGACTGCTGCCAAGAAGCTTCCGCGAGAAGACGTGTATGATGTCGTGGAAGGGTATGTGAAGATTTCTGTGGAGTGTGCCGAGATTTTCCAGCTCCTGAGTGGGGAGAAGCGACCTGAAAGTGAAGTATGTTATTCCTTACCTGGCTTGCTGAAGAGGAGAAAGTTGCCACTGTTGTGTTCACCTTGATGGAGAGAAACGTGATAGGAATTTCTAGGACTTTACCAGCTTTCTGTAGAAGACGATGTTTTGTTCCTGTGCTGTAGGAATACATTCAGATTTGTATCATGACTTTGTAAAGCATTTTAGTGGAAAACGCTAACCTCATGTTAGTGAATGATACCAGAAGGAAGGATCATAGATTCTTCATCTAAATGCACTTGGTTTTGACATGGTTTGTTTTTATTTTTATTTTTTTTTTAAAGATTTTATTTATTTATTTGATAGAGATAGAGACAGCCGGTGAGAGAGGGAACACAAGCAGGGGGAGTGGGAGAGGAAGAAGCAGGCTCCTAGTGAAGGAGCCTGATGTGGGGCTTGATCCCACAACGCCGGGATCATGCCCTGAGCCGAAGGCAGATGCTTAACTGCTGTGCCACCCAGGTGCCCCTGACATGGTTTGTTTTGAAGTAATCTGTACACCCACATGGGGCTCGAACTTACAACCCCAAGATCAAGAGTTGCACACTCTACTGACTGAGCCAGCCATGCACCCCCTTGACATGGTGTGTTTTAACAAAAAGGAAATAGGTAGAAACTGCGTGTTGTGGTTGCAGACACATACTGAGTTGAGTGTGGTTTTCTGGTTCCAAAGAGATTCAAAATTCGGGATATTTATGAACCTGTTGAGATCTCAGGGTTATTGCTGTAAGGCTATGGACCCGAATATCCCCAAAGCAGTGAGGCCCGGTTGTGAGTAGAAATTTCTCTTTTCATTTCATTTTGTGTAATTGTAAGCAAGCAAGTCTCTTTTTAGTTGGACTATGGGAGCGAGACTAATTCCAGAGCCTGGGGTCCACGGAACAGCTGCTAAGCTGTCACCTTCGTGCCTTTGGCTCAGGATCTGTCGAAGGTTTTAAAGGGAATGTGGCTAAGACAAGAGGAGCATATGTACAGAGGGAAAAAACAAATGAGCTGGTTCATAAGCATTTCACTTCTGTCTTTGCAGATGTTATTAATATTTCAAGTTTTCGAGGCCATACTCTTGCGGACAGCAAGCGATCTTTCCCATTTCCATGTTGTGGGGACCAACATCGTGAAAAAGCTAGTGAATAACCACATGAAGCTCATCTGTGAGTCCCTGTATGCCTCGGGCTACAGGTAGGCTGCCCTTCTGTGGCAGGACTAGCGGTGGGCTCGGTCTGCGTTCAGCTGTCCATGAGTGCACTTGACCTTCCCTCATAAAGCAGAGCTGAGCAGTTTCCGGGGTCATCAGGGCTGTGGCTCTGCCCCTGCTGCCCCTGTTGACCAGACCCTCACTGTCGCCAACTCCTGCCATGCGTCCTTCTCACTCCTGCCCTGCTGTTCTTGCTGTCGTGGGAACCTTTGACTGCAGTCCCTCTTTCCATTGTCCATCCTTCTGCCCCATTGGCTCTTCATGATCAGCTCTCACTCCCTCCCTCTCTGGTTCAGGATTTTGTGGCACAGAAGCGTCATCCCTGGGAGGCCTTGTTTCGCCAGCCCCCATCCACTGTCACTTTCTGTCCGTTAGCTTGTGGACAGAAGTATCTGTTTGTAGGTCCACTTGCGCAGCTAGACGTTTGACATAATACTGCATGTCAGTCCGTTGATTATCTGCTTCCCTCCGCTAGAATGCAAGGTGCACACAGGTGGGAGTCCTGACTGGTCTAGAAGGTGCAGTCTTCCACCACCTAGAATGGTGCCTGGAGTGTGGTGGGTGCACAGTAAGCCATGGATTCCGGGTGGCTGTGGAATGGAAAGGTGGCTTAGAGCTTGCTCCTGGAGATGCACACTGTGGAGGGGTCTTCCCCTGCACCCTGCAAAGGTGGGGATGAGCTGCGGGTCTCCCAGTCACAGGACGATTTACCGGAGAGAGAAATTGCCATCTTCGTGTCTCACATCTTGTATTCTTGGATCCTCTTCAGACTCAGTTTTTAAACTTTATTTGGAGATTTTGTCAAGTTGTGTTTTTTTGTTTTTAAAGCATGTCTCTTTCCTTCCTTTTTCTGGCTTGGGGACAGCAGACCACACAACCAGGAGTGTAACTGGCTTTGTGTTTCTGCTGTTCCTGACATGCCTGATTTTCTCGTCCCTGTGCAGGATGGCCCGAGCTTGTCTGAACCTGATGGCCGCCATGGTGACCCAGGGTCCCGAGGCCGCCAGGGACGTCTGCAGCCATTTTGATTTGAATAAAAAGACCTTGTACACCCTGGCGACCAAGAGGGATTCCAAGGTGAGGAGCTCCGAGCATCTTGTACCTCCTGTGTATTTCCTTTCCCTCTGGAGGGCCATAGTGTTGTGTTTGTCCTCCTTTCTCTGGCCTTGCTCCTCGTGTGGGTGGAGTAGAAGGCCAGTATGGGCAGAACCGTGCGCGGCCTGAACGACAGGGACATCTGAGGACGGCTTCTCTGGGGGCTCGGTAGTGTGGGGCTTAGCTTGTGGGTGTCTTCATGGAGTAAAGGAAATAATCTCTGTGTGCCTGTGGCTTGGACCTTGTGGGGCATCCTGGTCCTGTTCCTGTTCTGTCCACTTCGGAGAAAACCCTTGGAAGTTTAAACCAGTGACACCATCAAAGAGGACATTTATGGCTTTTTAATGTTTCCTGTGTCTCCCGTCAGTAAGTCTTGTCATGAGTAGGTGCTGGATTGTGCCAAGGAAAATGGAAGCATGAATAGTTTTCAGGAGAGCTGTTATTAAAAAAAGTTCCCAGCTGGCTCTAGAAGTTTCACTTGGGTTTAGAAAGGTTCTTGAGGAGAGAACATAAGTTTGAAGACTCAGCAGCTGGAGAGAGTTGTGGGCCAGCTGCAGGCTGTCTCAGCCCTCCCTGCTGGCACTGTCCTGCCGGGAACAGCCGGGGCTCCCTTCCCCACACCCCCTTCCCCGAGCACAGACAGCAGACCAGCAGTTAACCAACCTGTCTGCTGAGGTAGAGAAGCACGTTAGCATAATTTACTCCTGCAACTTGACCTCTCACTCTTCAGGGAGATTCGTAAGTTTCCAGGCTGCCAGGTAGTAGACTGGAGGTTATCATAGTAACGCCAGGTGACTTTTCTGGCTCTGTGAGGCTGGCCCAGTGTTGAGGGTTTTCCTGTCAGGACAAATAAGGTGTTCTTCTGAGGAGAAAATTCCAGGTCTCGGTGTCTCATGGATACTCTCCTTATTATCATGAGTTATTTACATACTATGAACGCGTCAACGAATTCCACTCATTGAGTAATGGCTGCTGACATTTAAATGCTTTTCTAATAAAAAGAATTTGCGTGCTATTAAAACACCAGGGCAAATGTCATGGTTCTTTGGCCTTACTTGGCAGTCAGCCCATCGGTAATTATCCGTCAGATTCCCTTCCCATTTCCACCCCCGTCTCTCTTGACCTGAACCAGCTCAGCCCTGTAAGTAAAATATGTCAGGACCCCGACCACCCACCAAGACACAACGAGGGAAGGCCCAACGTGGGCTCCCCTGCCTGAACCCCGGCTGCAGACGGTGTGCGCGCTGCCTCACCTCAGGCTCCTCTTGGCAAGTTACGTTTTACGTCTCCTTGATCTGTAAAATGGGAGTTGTTGTCAAGACAGTATTCCTAATGGTGTACCTTTGTGTCATGGGAAATGATTTTTAGACATTAAGTTTTCTTTCCCCATACAAGAATGTTAGGGACGTTAAAAAATAGCAGCAGAAAACCCCCATGTGCCCATCCTCCAGCTGCAGACACGGTCACCTCTGCCACGTTTTTGGTTTGTTTGGAGGCAGTCGAGTGGACCCCACACGTGAACCATATTCCCTTATGCATATTTCAGTGTGTACCTGTAGCAGAAAGCGACCTTTTAAAACACAGAACCACATTACCATCCCCGTACCTGATACCGTTCATAACTCTTAATATCACTGAATGTCCAGTTTGGTCTCAGTTTTTCCCCACTATCTCTGAAGTGTCTACACTTTGTCGTTCAAATCAGGATCCAAACAAGGGCTACATGCTGTGTTTGGTGGGTCTGTTTCTTAAATTCCTTCATGTTGTTGAGTTTTCTGTCCCCACCCCCCAACTTTTTTTTCATGCCGTTTAATTATTGAAGAAGCTGATGGATGTCTAGACCTATTTTTTTTAATAAGTGTGTTTTAACGTTTTGGAGGGAATTATTAAAGCCTCATGAAGAGAGAGGATTATGGTTCTTTTTCGTCCAGCCAAAGAAAGCACTGTTTATATCGTTTGCCAAAGAGCAGTTTTACCAAATATGTTTTGGTCTATTTTAGACCATGTTTTGCAGAACAAGCCATAAAGAGTTCAGGATGCTTTCTTCCTAGGATAATAGCACTGTGAAGTCACAGGGTAGGAATGAGGAGTAGGCATGTGACCCTCTTGCCTTTGATGGAGCTTGCCAGAGGTGGAGGGCGGAGACGCAGGGACAGTGAGGGGCTGTCTGGCCAGGGGGATGAGCAGGAGGTGTGGCCATGACTGCTTGGAGTGGGCGGGTGCTATGTCCTGTCTTGGTTTGTTCAGTGTCAGGAACCTGAAATTTGGGGTTGGCTGGGATATACGAGATGGATACCAGGAGGTGAGGACTGCATTCCATGTCTGTTCAAAACTTGTTGCTGGGGGACCCTTGAGGGGATCTAGTCCCAACTGCTTGCTGTGTACAAGCAGGATGGAAAGATCTAGAATAGCACATAATTGGGACCCACATTCCAGGACTCTGACTTCCAGTACTTAAGTGGACCAANCCAAAAAAAAAAAAAAAAAAAAAAAACCCAAAACTTGTAGAACCTTTCTAACTAGCTAGCAAAGCACGGAACCTAATTTAATCTTACCAGGCAAGTTTTGGCATCGTACCAGGCATACGTAGATCAGGATAGCAAGTTAACTGTACTTGAATTAGTTGACATGTTTCTTTCAGCAACGAGGCATCGAGATAGCTTGGGAGCAGTGGTTACTTTAAGCTTCCTGAGGACAGGGACAACATCTCAGTCATCTTTGCGTCCTCCCTGAGCCTGAGATCATGGCATCTTGAATATAATTGGTGTTTGAACAAGATTGAGTTGGTGAGTTTTGAAGGCACTGAAACGTTGCTGGTACTCTGAGGAAATGCAGCTCATTTTCAAGACTTCAGTGACCATCATACCCAAACTCCATCTTGTAAGGAGGTCTGCAGAGTAGTCCCCAGAAAGGGGAGGGTAGTTTTGAGCACTTAGTGTACTTGGAGTAAACCAGCACTGGTCTGATAAGGTCTTGCTGAAATGCCGTGGGGCAGGGATGGAGGTGTAGACCCATGAATACAGTCAGTGTGCGTGGAGTCCATCCAGATGTTGCAGAGTGTGGGTCAGATGGCCTTTCTCTTCTCCCTGAGAGACGTACACACAACAAAATGAGACAGAATTAATTAGAAACTCACATAGAGGCCTAAGTGGTTGCAAGTGTGGTCCTTACATCTTGAGAACAAGCGAAATGAAAATGCCTTGGAAGCTCTGAGAAGGAAGCACTTCTCTATAGTCAGACATAAAGTCGGGCGTGAAGCGGTATGTTTGTACAATTATTTTGTACTTGTAATTCTAGTACGTACTCGCTTATAGTTGTGTGACCTTGAATGAGTTTTTAAAACCTTCATTTCCTCATCCGTAAAATGTTTGTAGAAGGTATTTCACCTGAAGGAGTAAATGAAGTCACAGATGTGCAGCCTTTGACTTGGTGTCCGATGTATAGTAGGTCCTCAGTAAATGACGTTGATCTCCTCACCACCAGCACCACCATGCTGCCAACTACTAAATGGAATGGAACTGTCTGGAAGGCAGACTTCTTAATCTTCTCCAGGCATCCAGGGCAATGATTCTCCGTGGTATTAACTTAGTTCTTGTCAGCAAATTGAGGGCTCTCTGAAATCACTGAAGTAGGGAAGAGAGTGCAGCTAAAGCAGTGGAGGGTCTCAGGGTCTGAGCTAGTGCTGGTACAGCCGATGAGCGGTGCCATGACCGGCCCCTGGGGTGTGAAACGGGTGAGGAGACATGGCGTGTCTTAAAATTCCTGGGAGGGAAAGTTGACTAGATGGCCCCTGCCACTTGCCCTGAAGTGTTGGCGACTGGTCATGGCTGGTGGGCCGTCTTTGGGGATGCCCACTGTCCTGGGTCACGGCCGTGTCTTGCAGGACCCCGCAGATGGCAGTCCCGGGAAGGCCACGCTGGGTTTGTAATATGACAGCATCTGGGCTTTGGTGTCCGGTGTGAATTTATAATACCTAATAAGACCCAGACATCACCTCATTGGTGTCAGCAAAAGTAGAACCGGCCTTTCCATTGGCTCTGGATTTTTAAAAAACGTATATGATTTCACCGATAAGTGAAGTAGTTGGATCTAGACGGGCCGAAAATCTTCTGCTCTATACCGAAGTGGTTCATAAACCACAAATGGTTATGTATGCCAGGGGAAGGGGACACAAGTATACTTTACCCATACTTCTGTGTTTATTAAGCAGTGAGCCATTATGCTGTTGCTTTTAAGCATAGTGGATGAAAATTGGTATTTCAGATAGATACCTTGGTAATTTTTTTCTTTATTTTTGGCCTATTGACATTTGTCTTTTTTTTCTTTTTTTTTTTTTAAGAGAGGGAGAAGGGGTAGGGGCAGAGGGAGAGAAGGAGAATTTTAAGTACGCTCCATGCCCAGTGCAGAGCCCAGTGCAGGCTCCATCTCACAACCCTGAGATCATGACCTGAGCTGAAATCAAGAGTTAGACGCTTAACCGACTGAGCCACCCAGACTTCCATACTTTCGCTTTTAGAAACAGTTTAAAAGAGAAAGAAAAGTAGAGCAGAAGATGGAGGGAAAAGAGCAAAGAAAAAAACCCTGTGTTCTCACAGAGAGATGAGTGCTGGTTTTAGATCCGAGCCTTCTGATGGCACACGCGCTGAGGCCTCTGTGCCACTGGGATGGTGCGTGTGCCTCCGAGTCCCTGCTTCTGGGGGTGGGGGGTGGTGTATGGATATGCATGTGACACATGGTCTCCTTCACCCCCCCAGGGCGTGCACGACGTCCGGCTGGCCTACATTCAGTTTGCCCTTTCCTTTCTGATCGCGGGCGATGACAGCACGATAGTGCAAGTGCTGGAGTTAAAAGGTAGGTTTCCCCCCTTCGTCTCGTAGCAAAGCCTGATTACGATTGGTTTTGGAAAGTCTCCTGCAAAGCAGTTTTCCCAGGTTGGAAAAAGTGCAGCTTTTGCAGCCGCCTCGCACACTTGGATGAAGGATGCGTATGCGGTGAAGCTTCGGTCAGTGCAGTTCGGAGGTGGCTAGTCAGCGTGAGCAGAGATCTTCCTGCTCTGCTGTCTGGAATGCTGAGCGATGTCCTAACAGCACGATGCAGATCTCAGAGACTCCCACAAACAAAGGAGGCTCTGTGGTTCCAGAACCTGCACAGATACGTAGCCCTGGCTCCCTGGCTTTCTTTAGTAATTGGGTTTGAAAAACTAAAGCTTAATTCCTTCAATAGCTTTGCCACGTGTTACCAGAATATCACCAGTAGAGCTTCAAAGAATTCCAGCTGGACCGCCTTTTGGTGGCTGTCACCCTAGAGCCAGCTTGGCATAGTTTAGTCTGTTAGGGCCACTTGCATTTTATCAAGAGCTTCAGCAAGAATGAGAGTGGCAGCCCTAGACCACACTTAGCACATGGCAGTCATTCAGTATGATCCCCCAGAACCGAGCCCTGTCTGCAGGTGGGGAGCAGTTCCGTGGCCCTGCTGGAGCTCTGGGAGGTGTTGGAGGAACAGTGTGATGCCTGATGCCCAGTGTGGTCAGGCTTCAGCCCATCGCTCACCTCCCCCAGTGTAAGAGACCTGAGTCCTCTCCAGATGACTGCCAGGGGCCATTTAAGAACAGAGTATGGGTGCTGGTCACCCTCGGTGTTGTCAGCCCTGATCCTTTTAGGGAGCCACATTGCACTGGGGAAGCGGCCCCATGGAGGAGACACCTTCATTGCGTGCCTTTCCTGGTTGTGGTCAGCTCCTGCCAGGCCTAGGCATTCTGCAGAATTCCCCTGGGTCATCTCTGCCGTCTGGCCTTTATTAAAGGACAGTGATTTGGGGTTATTCGCGTACACTGCTAACGGGGCAGGGCTGAGCTTCAGTTCGTGTTTTAGCGAGCACTTCGGCCATGTGCATCAGGACTTTAAAAAGTTTGACCAGCCATTTCATGTCTAGTCGTTTTCCTAAGGGAGGAATTAAGGAGGTGAGTAGAGGTTTTCTTAGGGGTTCTTTTTTCATGTTAGCTAAAAATTGGACTCCTAACTGTCCACCAAGAAGGGGTTGATTGTGCAAACTGAGGACTGATGCTAAGATGGAATGCAGCTATTAAAAATGGTGTAGAAATATGCTTCCTGACATCAGCCCTTAAACAGTATGTGATTGGGCATAAATCCCATTTTACTGAAAAGATAAATGTGTAACAGAATATGGATCTATCAGAAGGTTGACAGTTAACTAATAACCCAGATGTTGACAGTGTTAACCTCTGGGTATTGGAGTGATGGTTCCATTCAGATTTCGTTCTTTTGTTTTGTCTGGTATTTTCCAATTTTTCTTTTTTTGAGAATGAATTTGCTTTTTTAGAAAGCACCAGTGGAGCCAGTGAAATTATAATCTCTTTGATGTTTCTGCCCAGTATCACCAGTATGTTAGTATGTGGCATCAAGCTGTGGGGGGTCCAAAAATATGAAAAGAAAGCAAACAAATCATCCCAAATTCTGCCACCAGTCAATAAAATGATGACCATGATTTAAAATATAACTGAGCAAGTCTAAGCAAAGAGAGACATTTAGCCAAATTGTGATACCATACATTCGAACGGTTGATACAGAATTAATTTTAAGTTAATGTGAGAAAAGGAAGGTAAAACAACAAAACTGAACTTTTTAATGGTTTTGTCATTATTCTACCTTTAGATATTGATTTCCTGTGTCATGAAGTGGTTATTCCTACTGTGACCTTGTGTAATTGAGAAAAGACAGAACCTTAAAAAAAGGGAGGGGGGAGAAAATGTCATGTGTGCTGTACCATTTTAAGAAGTAATGTTCTCGCATCCGTTCTCATGTTCAAAATATTTTTGAGTTTAATGCTTTGAACCTTTTCCTTTCAGAATTTATTCCTTGCATTTTTAGCTCAGGCATAAAGGAAGACAGGATTTCTACCGTCAATATTTTGTTATCCACACTGAAAACAAAGGTAAGTGTTTTGACTCAGTATTCCTGTCACCTGTCTTCTCCAGTGTTTGACAGGACCCTAGAGCTGTAACGGCTAATGGCATATGGGTTGTTACACCCGTGGAATGGAAAACTGCTTTTTTTTTTAATAATCATATTTTTTTATTATATTATGTTAGTCACCATACAGTACGTCCCTGGTTTTTGATGTAAAGTTCAATGATTCATTAGTTGCGTATAACACCCAGTGCACCATGCAATACGTGCCCTCCTTACTACCCATCACCAGCCTATCCCATTCCCCCAACCCCCCTCCCCTCTGAAGCCCTCAGTTTGTTTCTCAGAGTCCATAGTCTCTCATGCTTCATTCCCCTTTCTGATTACCCCCCCTTTCTTTATCCCTTTCTTCCCCTACCGATCTTCCTAGTTCTTATGTTCCATAGATGAGAGAAACCATATGATAATTGTCTTTCTCTGCTTGACTTATTTCACTTAGCATTATCTCCTCCAGTGCCGTCCATGTTGCAGCAAATGTTGAGAAATAGTTTTTTTTTGATAGCTGAGTAATATTCCATTGTATATATGGACCACATCTTCTTAATCCAGTCATCTTTTGAAGGGCATATTGGTTCCTTCCACGATTTAGCTATTGTGGACGATGCTGCTATGAACATTGGGGTGCATATGGCCCTTCTCTTCACGACGTCTGTATCTTTGGGGTAAATACCCAGTAGTGCAATTGCTGGATCATAGGGTAGCTCAAATTTTAACTTTTTAAGGGACCTCCACACTGTTTTCCAGAGTGGCTATACCAACATGCATTCCCACCAACAGTGTAGGAGGGATCCCCTTTCTCCACATCCTCTCCAACAGTTGTTGGAAAACTGCTTCTTAAGGCTGCCGTATCATCATACCACGAGAAAAGCTGCTGCCCACTATTTCATGGGAAGCCACTGGATTAATTGTGAGCTGTAAATTACAGCTGTTCTTCATTTACGTATCTAGCAAAATGTTATTTTGAATTACCTAGCATATTCTGCCTTTTACAAGCATCTTGTAGAAATTTTAAAACTGGCTGAATTGCTGTCTTCAATACAGAAGCAACTTAAATGATCAGTTAGAAAAACTCTGTGACTCTCCCAACAGAAAAAGTTGTGAAAACCATGAACTGGCAGTCCACATAAAAATAGCTGATTAACATAGTATATTTAAAACTGTGGTTCTCAGCTGGGAGTGATTTTGTGCCCCCCACTGTGGGACATTTGGAAGTGTCTAGAAACAGTTTTGGTTGTCATAGCTGCAGAAGTACAGCTGGCATCTAGTGGGTAGAGGCCAGGGATGCTGCTCAGAATCCTGCAATGCACAGGACATTCTTCTGCAACAGTTACTGGGGCCAAAACACCAGTAGTGTTGAGGTTGACAAACCCTGATCTAAAGTAACACAAGTCGTGAGTTACAGGTTTTTTTCACCTATCAAATTGGCATTGACCTTTTAAAACAGTGATATTCAGTGCTGGCAAAGGTGCTTTGAATCAGGTATTTTTCTGGACTACGTGTTACAGCAGGCTTGGCAGTATGTGTCAGAGGTCTTAAAAATGTTCCTAGCCTTGGGGGTGGTGGGGGGTTCCTGGAGAACCACCCAGGAAGTGAATTTGAAACACATACATCTGGGCCACATCCCCAGAGGTTCTGGGAGGAGCTGAGAACTGGTGCCCCATTTCCAGGCCTATGATCAGGGATGCAGGGAAGACTGTACAAAGATGTTGTTGTCAGCCAGAGTAGAAACGGCCTAATTGCACATACCCCGGGAATGGTGATGCAAATTATGGTCACTCACAGGCTAGAGTGATAGCCCTCCAAAATGAGGTTCTAAAGGAGTTTTTAATAATGTGGGAAAAGCTCACGCTATATAAGTAAAATTGGGCAGAAAACTATAAGTATAATCACAGAGGCGAAAAACCCAAATGGTACACACACAGCCGTGTTGCGGGGCGGAGGGCTGAAAGGAAACGAACCGCGATGCTAACTGTGTGTATCCTAGGATGGTTCAAAGATTGTTGAATTTTGTTGTTCTCTTTTATGTTTTTCCTTTTTTTGGGGGGGGTTACACATTTTGCCATAGCCCTACATGATTTTTGTAATGACAAGAAACACTTTTAAAAATCGAATTCCTTGGGGCGCCTGGGTGGTGCAGTCGTTAACCGTCTGCCTTTGGCTCAGGGCGTGATCCCAGCGTTCTGGGATCGAGCCCCACATCAGGCTCCTCCGCTATGAGCCTGCTTCTTCCTCTCCCACTCCCCCTGCTTGTGTTCCCTCTCTTGCTGGCTGTCTGTGTCAAATAAATAAAATCTTTAAAAAAAAAATCGAATTCCTTGAAATTCATTTGTTTTATTGTTTTCAGGTAGT
Source organism: Ailuropoda melanoleuca (assembly GCF_002007445.2). Classification (NCBI taxonomy): domain Eukaryota; kingdom Metazoa; phylum Chordata; class Mammalia; order Carnivora; family Ursidae; genus Ailuropoda; species Ailuropoda melanoleuca. The sequence continues at coordinate 11,899,540 of NC_048218.1, forward strand.
TCACAATAAAAATATCACCAAAACCCAGAAGGTGCGTTTCTTTACCGGGCAGTTACTGAACCACATAGCAGCTCTCTACAGCTGGAATGGGATTGTTGATGTGAGCCTGGAAAATGTCAAGGTACAGTCCTGTTGGGTTTGAGTTGACCTCACCGTTAGTGTGTGGTCCCACAGCTGGAGTCTGAGGAATCCACCTGCCTAAAAAAAAAAAGTCCCCCCTATTTGATCTGTTTCTCTTGGCTTGTGGTTCTATTAATTTTCTACTTAGATGAAATATGATCTTTCAAATTTTATTTTTTTAGAAGATTTTTTCCCTAATCTCTGAGGTATTATGATATTAGACTTTTTTTTTTCCCTTGAAGAGAAAACTCTTACTCCCTTTAGCTGAGTGACATGCTGGACTTACTCCCTGCGGGGCTTGCCCAGTAAATGTATGGTGTTGATCTAGGCTCGCTTCCTCCTCTCATTGACCTCCTCTTTTCCTTCTTTTCCGTTCTCTCCATACCAGCTTTTGGAATTTCAAGGCCTGTTGGTTTCACTTCAGGATCCTGAGTGTCCAGGAAAACCCCAATTTCCTCACCTCCTGACATGTGTAATTTATTTTGTAATAGTTACTCAAGTGTTGAATTAGACCAGTTGCCTCGAGTTGACCCAAGGCCAGTGTACCTTTTAATCCTCCTCATTTTGATTTTCCTCAGGGTGTTTCTGAACATGGACTTGGCCAGAGTAGTGAAGGCTCAAACTTCCTGTGAACTTTATAGTAATTTACCTCTCAACAGCCCTGTGTTTTACCTCCTTTTATCTCTGCGACTTGCCTATGCCCTCTTGTTTTGAACATGCTTTGTATGCTCTTATTACCAGGAAGCCTCGGAGGCTTAATAAAAACACTCCCAAATGTGGAATTTTATTCAAAAGAGCAAGAGAAATTAAGTCATTCTTAAGCTTGTATAAAAATACAGGTTTAAACTTGCCCCCTCTTAAGAGTATTTTTTAATCTTTTTTTTTTTTTAATGGTTCTACTTTATAGGTGAGGACATTCAAATTCAGAGAGTTAGGTAATGCCCTCATCACTGGTTATGTTCTGGTGTCCAGCCAGAAGCTGTCCAGGAGCCCATTAAGAGTTGCCTCATTAGAATAAAAACTGCTCATATCACCTGGGGACCGTCCAGGGGATTTTGGAGCCTTGTGTGAATATTGGTCCCACCCCTGTCATTTAGGAAAGTACAGGGGTTTTAGGAGCTCCCTGCCAGGAACCCGGGTGCAGACCAAATTCATTTGACCCCTGAATTAGACAGGGGCTAGGGGCGCCATCCCTGTGCAGTCAAAAATCAATGTACAACTTCTGACTGCCCCTAAAGACTTAACTACTAATAGCCTACTGTTGACTGACAGGCTTACCCAGAACGTGAGCAGTTGATTCACACATATTTTGTATGTTACGTGTATTATATATTGTATTGTTATGGTAGAGTGAGCTGGAGAAAAAGAAATGTTAAGGAAATCATAAGAAAAAGTATATTTTTAGTAGTGTGCTGTATTTGTGTCCACAGAAGCGGACTGTGCTGTTCAAACCTGGGTGGTTCAAAGGTCAACTGTATTTATTTCTTATTCAGTCACAGCATCACAGCACAAAAGCAAAGAGAAGCTTAAAAAATGGTTTTGTAACTGAAGTACATGCTGTAAAGGGAGACTCTTTAATAATGGGGGTGCTGATACTGGCCTCTCTGCACTCACCCATCGGGGACCTCAGCTGTGCTGTCCACAGTTTGCTCTTATGTGCAGTGGGGGCAGTCATTGCTGTCCTGCCAGGCGCATGAGGCAGCCGTAAAGATGGAATGAGAACCCTCATTGCCAAGTGCTTGGAACCGATAAGAAATGACATAAAATGGCCAGTTAGCTCTAGTTTCTTATTCCAGCAACTCCCTGTTTGTTCAACTTTAAAGAGAAATATTTTCTTTTTTTAATTCAGTTTATTTAAACTAAGACAAAAACAGTTCATTCATTTCTCTCACCACCATCCCCAACGCCCACCTCTGGCAACCACCAATCCGTTCTCTGTATCTATGACCTTGTTTGTTTTTTTCTTTAATTTATTATTTATTTAATTTATTACTTCTTTTTAAAGTCCATGTATGAGAGTATTTTTTTTTTATCTTGATTGGTGTTTGTGTTCTTTGTTTTTTTTGAATGATACCAAGTGTTTAAATGTTTTCTAAGTCATCATCGGGTGTGCGGTATTGTCCAGTTTTTACTCTGCAGTTGTTACTGAGGGTTATGAACTTGAGATTTTCACTGAATTTTAAAAAACCCTCGTAGGCTTCTGCTGAGGATGCGGGGAAGACCATGGTGAGGGAGCTTGTTCACACCTTCCTGATGGATCTGTGCTGTTCGCTCAAGCATGGGATTAATTTCTATGACGCGTCTCTCGGCACCGTCGGCAGGTAAGGCAGCACCCCTGTGAACCCCGGGCGTGTGTTCCTCAGCAGTCGTCACGTACGTATGTGGCTTCCCGGGGAGATCTGTGGAGTAGTGGAATTGTGGTGGCTTACGGCTAGGACTTTAGATGTTACCTAACTCATCTTAGGGATGAACGTTTGGAGACCCAGAGAGCAGCTGCTCATTACGTGCCTTTGGGGCAGAGGGCTCAGGGTAGCTGTTGACTTAGACACCCAGTAGGAGGTGGCTCACCCAGCCCGGTGCTGCGGCTTCCACTCGAGACTGTGACTCTTGGCGGGGTCTGAGGGTGAGTCTTACGTCCACTTTCCCTGAGGTGGGAGCCAGTGTTATCCCATTTTAGCAGATGAGGGCAGTGGGTACAGGGAGGTCAGGTCACTCAGCCTATGAGTGGCAGAGTTCAGATTTAAACCCAGGGAATCTGGTTCGGAGCCCATCCTCATAACAGTGAAATAGTCCTTCCTCTCCTCAAAAACAGCTGCTGATGAGCTAGGTTTTCTCAATTTGGTTTTTTACGTTTTGTTTCATGTTGCAGATTATGGTGACATTTCATCAGTGAGGAAACGAAGTCCACAGCTGATGGTTTAGATTATGTTCTTTTAGACTTTCTCTTGTGGTCTAACTGTAGTACCTAGCCATGTTAGTAGTTTCTAATGACCAAATAGTCTACCGTTGGATTTATCAACCTGCTTTTTTTCCCATTGACAGTAAAAATATTAGGTGTGTTTTCTGGTCATTGTGAATAGCCTTATTTTTTTTTTAAACCTTTGTAGCATTTTATTATTAAGATATAGATGGTTTGATTCAGTTTCACCCAGGAAGGAAATGACTGATTCCTTCAGAGTAAGGTGATACAGTGGAAATTTTTCTCTCTCCTTGTGACTTGTTTTGATTCTGAGGTTATTATGAATTAACTTGCCACATCGTTTTTTTCTTTTAACCTTGTTTCATGATAGTGTAGCTTTTCTCTCATCAGCAAAAATCAGCTCACTTGCCCGCTAAAAGGTAACAGCAGACTTTTATAGTCTAATATAATATAACACCATGCCTAACACACATTTGTTTTTCCTCTTAAGTAAGACCCATAAAATAGATGATCGTTTGTTTGAGCGTATTTGAATCACCTTTTGGGTGTAGGTCTGTTCAAATAAGCTGTGGTTTACGTCAGTTTTTTGAAGCCAGGGGCAAGAGCAAGTGTTTGCACTTGGGGGAGAGGAAGGCAATTTTTTTGTGGGGACGTGGATGGAAAGCTTTGAGAAAATTGAAATGTGTGGTCCCCCAGTAGTTGTAAGGCTCACACCCTGAGTCCATTCAAGGCTCCCTGCACATGTCACCACATCCGAGAGGCCCTCCCTGGCAGCCCTTTTCTGAAATAGCTCTTCCACTGTCACTGTCATTTTGCCCGGCTCTTGCTTTTGACTGTGACTTAATGCCACATTGCACATTTATTTACTTGCTTCTTCATCACCTGATAGATGAGACTTAATGAGAACAGAGGCTGGTCTGTTTGGGATCCCCAGTGTCTAGGACAGTGCCTGGCACGTAGCGGGTGTTTGAAAGCGCAGCATTATAGTGTAGGCGGGGCTTGGTAAACGTCTTCTCTGAGGGAGAGGTAGTAAGTATTTCAGGCTTGGTGTGTCATACAGTCTGTATTGTGACCACTCAACGGTGCCATCGTAGTACCGGCACCGCCCTGGACATAAGCAAATGGGTGTAACTGTGTTCCAATAAAGCTTTATTTATACAGACAGATGGTGGGCCATCGTTTGCCAACCCCTGGTGTGGAGGTTAAGAGAACAGATTCTGGAGTCAGCTCTGAGACCTTGACAAGTACCACTTCTCTCTGCCTCTGTTGCCTCATCTATAAAATGGAAACAAAATTGGTGTCCCCCTCAGAGGGAGGTAGAGTGTGGTAACTGCCTAGAGCAGTGGCTGGCACACATTGCACGCTGCGTAGATAGAAATGTTCATTTTATTGCATTGTTGACTGAAATAATGTGGATGTGTGTAGTAGTCCTAGTGCGCTTTGTAGATTTAGCATTGTGTCCATTTGACAGCACAAACCATTTTGCTCATGAAATTTTCATATAAATAATTTTAAGTTTTTGGTTTTTTTTTTTAAGATTTTATTTATTTGAGAATGAGAGGAAGAGAGCACGTGCGAGCATAAACAGAGGGAGGGGGAGGGGCAGAGGGAGAAGCAGGCTCCCTGCTGAGTAGGGCTCGATACCTGGACCCTGTGATCATGACCTGAGCCAAAGGCAGACACTTAACCAATTGAGCCACCCAGGTGCTCCAAGAATTTTAAGCTATTTAAAGGATAGGTTTCTGATCAAAATTATACTCTGATTCAATTTTTGAAAATCTTTTTATTATATGTAAAGCTGCATATTGCCTCTTAGTTTTAGTTGTTAAGGGGGTACAGAACAGTGAGGATCCTAGAAGCCGTTGGTGTGGCATGCTCATGGTAAGTTCTCAGATTTTGTGGATTTTGTGACCTCCCAGGGAGAGGCAGATACGAAAAGTCATCCTTCCGTAGAAGGATCTGGGGGTAAACACAGAGTCCTATGGGTTTGCCGGTCTAGATCCTGGGCTAGTTGCTTCCTTTCTGCAAGTTTTAATGTTCACAGGTTTTCCTGATTCTTCTTTTTATGATTTCATACTTTTGAAAACTGTCTACTTTGAGACAAGTTTTTAGTATTTTCATACAGATTTTCCCACTATATTAGCTTCTGGCAGCTGCTAAGTGAAGGCACAGGAATTTGAAATAAGTTAGCAACAGAGGAGGCAGAAAACCTATGGAAAGACTGTGCCATTTTGTCAAGTTTTAGGAATCATTTTGTGGCACCGTTTGGAGACCCAGAGAGCAGCTGGGTGGACTGTGGGGCAGTTCATGAGCACTTCACGTAAAAAAATCTTTTCAAGAGAAAAATGCATCCTCTGTATTTTTTCTACTTAATGCTCACATAAATATTTATTTACATACGTGCCTTTTCATGTGCCATTGGAGGAAAGAGGTCAGTAGAATCTCACGGGGAAAGTCTGGAGTGTATTCCACCCTGTGGTTTTGGCCCTTTCTTGACACTGGCCTTGACTCCTGGGCAGACTGGTAGGAGACAGGGGGTTTCTTCCTCTTCCTAAGAGTCAAATGGAACTCAAGGGAGGGAAGGAGAGATGGAGAACAGGACAAAGCGGAGACTTTTTCAGCCACTCAGGAACAGAGGAGTGAAATTCAAGCTCTTTGTTGGAGAGCGAGAGCCCCACAGGCCATAAAAACACCCCATCTTTGTCACAAGGGAGAGTCATAGGTGCAATTTGCTGGTCACTTGTGTTACCACTGTGTTTTCTGAGGGCAATTTCGAGGAGCTGTGTTATTACCCCGAGCTTTCAGCGTGTTGTGAAAATTCCCTGCAGACCCTTCTCTGCTCTGTTCCTCCGACAGAGGCGGGAACCTGACCCTCCTGCACTTCCTGTTGGGTTTGAAGACCGCCGCAGACGACGAGCTGGTGGCCGAGCTGGTGGTGAGCATCCTCAAAGTGTGCCCGGACTTACTGAACAAATACTTCAAGGAGGCCACGTTTTCCTTTCTCCCAAGAGTGAAGTCCACTTGGTCAAATAACATAAAACTACTGAACAAGGTAACACCCGGGCTCTTCTGGAGGGTGTCAGGTGGTGGGCGGAGAGTCAGGAGCTGGGGGGATGGAGGCCAGGGAGACAGACAGTGACGTCCCCGTGAACTTCAGGACTGAGAGCTCCTTCAGCCATTCTTCAGGGGGTGCTTTAGAGCGTGTCAGGTTGGTGTCCTGGTCCTCCAAGGACATTCTGCTTTTCACCGAGCTGAAATTGGAGGTGGATGCCTTTTGAGTCTGTAAAGCTGAATTCATCTCCTTCATCCAGATTTTGCTTAGAGTGAGATCTTAATGAATTTAAGCACAGCACAGGCTTGAATTAGTGAAATGTCTGAAATGTAGGATAGTTTCTAAAGACTGTTTTAAGTACTTAGAACAACTCGAAATAAGCTATGAAACAATGGTTTGTTTGTCTAAGTGGCTGTGTATTAATATCCTTTTTTTTTTTTTTAAAGATTTATTTATTTGAGAGAGAGAGTGTGTGTGTATGAGCAGGGGGACAGGCAGAGGGAGAGAAAAATCTCAAGCCAACTCCTTGCTAAACGAGAAGCCCAGTACAGGGATCGATCCCACAACCAGAGATCATGACCGGAGTCAAAACCAAGAGTTGGCCACTTAACCGACTGTTGCCCAGGCTCCCCGGTTAATGTCCTTATAGTCACAGACATCAGCCTCCCTGCACACAGTGGGAGTACCCACTGTACGTTCTTTGGCAGTACTGCCTGGCTCGGTTAGGCTCTGATTTGTGGCCTGCTGAGTGGTGAAACATCTAGGATTGCTGTCTTGTGCCTCGACCTGGGCATGGGGTCATCTGTAAAACAAGGTTTTTTTCAAGTACTCTCCTTTGCCTCGGTGTGTGTGTGTATACAGTCCCCACGTGTCTCTTGGGACAAGAAGGAGGCATTTTTCCCCTCCTCTGGGGGAAGGTAGCCCTGTGGCCAGCACCCCTTTGGGGAGGTGCTCTGGTGCTGCTCTCCCCAGGAAAGGGCAGGGGACAGTGCATGGCCTTTGCGGGCCTGAGTGCAAGTCCTTGCTTCACTGCTTTCTAGCTGTGTGCCCCTGGGGAAGTTACTTAACCTTATTGAGGTCTGATTTTGTCATCCATGAAGGTTTTTTATTTTAATGTAAAATATCCCTACCCCAAAGGGTTGTCATGAAGTATTAAAAAGATGACATAATTTGTCAGGTGCCGGTCAAGTGCAGTAACGGGTGAGTAATACGATTGTTAGTTCCAGCAGTGACTTATTTGCCATCAGAGGTTTTAAGTGGCTCCCCAGGCTGCTGGCTGGGCTCTGCTTTGAAGGTCACTGCCCTGGTAACAAACAGTCTCGTGACCTCACTTTTCTCTAACGAGTAGATTTAGGGGTTAAGCTTCCGGACCCTGTTCCTTGGCAGGCCTTGGACCTCTATCACTATAATTGTGTCATTGGAACAGCTTCACTGTGGGGTGCCTACAGTTAGCCTCACGTTTGAAATGTAACCTGCACCAGCAATAATTATTCTCTTTTCTCTTTTTCATAGATCTATGAGGCCCAGCCGGACATTTCCCGGGCTTTTCAGACCAGAGAGTTCATCCCCTTGCCTAGGCTCCTGGCAATGGTGATGGTGACCACCGTGCCCCTGGTGTGCAATAAAATCATGTTCACCCAGGCGTTAAATGTAAGTGGTCGCCTTTCTTCTTCTAGAACTTTCTCCGTTTCACCGCATTGGCCTTTCTGGGGATTGTTCTGAGAATGCCTGCCTGGATTTATTGGATAGTGTGTTGTCAGTGAGCCTCAGGCTTTTCGCGTCCACTTACCTGGGCAAGGGACCCTGGAGCCCAAGGAACATTCCTGCCAGGGGATATGGCTGCTGCTTTAACTGCTCCAGCACAGAGCCAGGACCACAGCCCCCCATGTGGCTCTCTGCACCTGCCTGAGGGTGCAAGCCTGTTGGACTCAGACGCAGGGCAGTGTGTTCAGCTGCAGCCCAATGTCATGTATAAAAGTATCAGTTGAGGATTTGCAGATGGGGTGGGACTGAAATTTGCCCGGCAGATCCTATCTTTTGTGGTGTAAGTGAATAGTGTTAAAATTTCTGGGGAATGTTTATTTTGAGGATCAGCTATTTCAGGCCTTTTGAGAGAGGACCTGTTCATGGAAGAAATTGGCATGTTCGCAGAAAAATTAAATTTCATATCATTATATGTTGTAAAGGTCCCCAAGTCCCTGCAGAAGCCACGTTCTGAGGGATGAGTGCATCAGCACAGCTCCGGGGCCTTAAGTGAATGGCTGTGAGCTGTTAGCACGCATGGATCTTTGGGTCTGCTAGTCCCTCCTGTTCCCGGGTTGCCTCAAGACTTAGCTGGGGGAGGCCGAGTGTCTGTGGGGCAGGAGGGATGTCTACCCTTCAGGCAGGCTGGGTTGTCGTGTGGACGCAGCAGGACCGGGGTCTGCTGTGGCAGGTTGCATGGGTCGCACCGGTGCGAGGTGGCCCCAGCGGTGATGGGCAGTTGGTGCAGTGTGGCAAGGACTCCCTAGGTCGTGCAGTGGGGTTCAGCATTTCTGATGCCTGTCTAGGGTTTGTGCTAAGAGTGGACAGTGGGCGAGGAACAGAGAGGAGGCCAATGTGGGACCTGGCAGAAAGGCCTTTGGTTCTGGTTGCCGAATCATAATAACCAAAATTAGGACCCAGCTCACTTGCCCATCAGTCTGGTGGGAAACACAAACTGTTTAATCTCGAGGGGCTGTTAAGGAAATAGAACTGAAAGGCAGGTGTCGGACGAGGCCCCTTTCTGGGTGGGAGACCTCGTTGCCGGTGGCTGTGTTCCTGCCCCCTGGGAGTGGCTCCGGCAGGCCATCTGAGATGGAAGGCCAGCTACCCCCTCTCACACTGTCGTTTCAGGACCACGGTCGGTGCCCCCTAGATGGGGTGGCTGCTGGGTGAGGAGGGGATGTCCTTTCTGTCCTGTACTGCCATCGTGTGCAGGTGCAGGGCTTTGCCTTGGCCCTTCCTGACTGGGACAGTGAGGCAGCGACTTGGGCGTGATGACTGTGGACTCTGTGTTTTATGTTTTTCTTGTCTTTACAGTTATTATTGGAAAGTTTTTAATAGCCTAATTTCCGATTTCAGAATCACAAAGAAAAGAGCTTATTTTAGAAACTGGAAGTAAAGTGTTGGGAGGCAGCGTGTGCCCACGAACCCTTGTTTGGGCCCTGCCTTTGATGCGGTTATGGGAGGGAGTTGTTGCTGGCCTGGGGCATTTCATGTCATGCTACTTTTGCGGGCAGCGTACATGTGCGATGAACCCCCGAGCTGATTAGAATGTGGGTGGAATGGGGTGTCGCACTTGTGTCTGCCTGCCTGTCGGTCCTCTGTGGCCCAGCCGGTGCGTCCCAGCTGGGGCTGCACCTGGGGTGTGCCTGGGCCTGCCAGACTTGGTCAGGGCCAGCCGGACACCGGGTCTTGCAAGAGGTACCCGGGTTTTGGTAATGGCTCGGGTTCTTGAATTTCATTTCATCTCTATAGCGAGTGAGGATTTGGAACAGTCTCCTGGCTGTCGTTCTGGTCCAAGTGAAAAGGCTGGTTGTTGGAGGCCTGTGTTGGGGGCTGCACGCTTCCCAAGCCTGGAGGTGGTTTTTCATACTCAGGACATGGTGCCTTTCTTGTCACCGGGGCACCCAGCATTCAGCGCTTTTCCAGGGGCTGGTGGTGTTGTGGTGAGATCGTACCTGTTCCTGTTGCAGGTAGTCCACGTGAGCTCAGTGGCTGTCAGAAAAGACTTACCAAACACAGACAGTGAAACAGAATTAAACATAACTATCAGATTTTTCTTTCTGAGGAGCTGCCGTCTCCTCAGTCACTGCTGAGGTTAGATCCGCAGGCAGTCAACAGGGCGGGTCCCCAGGCTGCTGCTTCTCGCAGTGTTGAGGCTGCCCAGCTTGTGCGGCCCTCCCTGCCAGCAACCTCAGGTGGAGCAAGAGCCAGCCAGACGCAGGGTTTGGGAGGTCTGTGTCCACCAGTGCAGCCTCCAGATGTGTGGATTTACCTCTTTTTCTTCCCAGTTGGACAGCAAGTCAGTGAAACACACAGCTTTTTCCCTTATTTCCGTCATTTTGAAAAGAGCATTGAAAACTGTTGACCACTGCCTAAATAAAGAGATGTGGCAGGGATCAGGCGTGTACTCGGCCGCAGTGATGGAAGACTTCGTGCGGCTCTTCAGAGAAGCTCTGAGCAAGGTAGGTACGGCAGCAGCTGTGGCCATTCCGAATGAGGTTCCGGAGCCTTCTTTATAGCTGTCAAAGGCGAGCACAGCAGGGGACGAGGCCGTCCCAGGAGCACAGAGGCCAGGTGTGAAACGAAGTGCAGTGGAGGGGTTCGGGTGCTCCTGGGACCTCCAGCCTCCCCGGGAGCTGCTGGTGGTTCCCTCCCCAGCCATTGCACATACTGGATTATGGCCAGTGTGAGGGGGTGGCTGGGGAGGCCCCTCCCGCGCCCTCCTCTCCCGGGGCCTGTTCTGGTAAGTAAGGAAGGGCAGTTGTCATCTGCAGATGGGACGCCTGCCCCAAAGGAGCCAAGGTCATGCTGGTGAGGCCCCCGGCCTGTCAGAGGACAGGTTTCTTTTTTCCCAGTGTCTTGCTCAGGCGAATGAGCCTTCGGGGGTTTTGTTGTAATGATGGGTGCTTGTGTTTTCACCACGTCCTTGCTGTACGTCGTGGGAATCAGCACAGAGAGAACTCATGGAGCGTGTGGGCCTGTGTTCCTCCCCCCATCCCGTCTTTTACACACACACACATACCCCCACTCGAATCCTCCCTTTGGTTTTGCTTCTCTGTAGTAGGTTCATTTCATTTGTTTCCCTCCCTTGTTTAATGTGAGTGGTTTTGTGTTTCTTTATTTTCCCTTTTAGATTTTACCAGACCTCAACACCATCGTGTGGGTCTGGCAGTCCCTAAGAAAGCAGGACACGAAACAGGATGACGAGAAAGGGAAGAAGAGGGACAACCAGACTCCGGCCGCCTGCGGGGCTCCTGAGTGTGGTGAGTGTTGTGCGGGGCTCTGCTGTGTGCAGACAGAGGTGGTGCGGGCAGCTGGGGACACCTCCTGCCTACAGGGGCTTTCAGGGGATCTATTGGAAATGCGCCCAAGCTTTATGCAAGCACCAGGTCTCTCTAAAGACTTGAACGACGGGTGTTGTGCTCTGGCCTTTCCATGTTGGGGGGCTGGGGGCTCTCATTTGCTATGCAGATAGAGGTGGGCTACACAGTGCCCCCAGTGATGAGACACATTGACTCAGACCTTGTTATTGGCCTGCCAGGCAGTGGGCCTTGCATCTTCTGTCTCTGTGCTATTTAATCCTTGCGGTGGTCCTGTGGTGGCCCTGCGAGGGTAGGCATTGTTCAGATGAGGGCACTCAAGCACAGAGAGACAGAGCAGCTGTAGCCTGTCCCAGGTCACGGCACCGAAATGGGGATTTACACATAGTCTGTTTGGACGGTCTCGACCACATTTACTTTGTAGGGATCCGTCTGCAGCCTCTGCGTTCAGCGTGGAGTTCACTGCAATGGGTCACGGGTGGCTCGACTGCTTACTGACTGCTGATGAAGGACAAAGAATAAGCATGTTTCCTAATTTAAGGTGTTTGATCTTGGTTCAGATGATGCAGAAACCATTCTTCTGAAAGCTGTTCTGCTGCAGGTCATATGCCTGTACCAGAAGGTCGTCCCACACATGGTCATGCAGTACAACTTTGACTTCAGCAAGCTCCTGAAAGGTGCGTCCCCAGAGCCTGCAGGTGCCCCTCTGCCAGCAGGGATGAAGGAGGCGTGGCTGGGCCGGAGCAGAGCCCCTGGAGCTGAGGGCTGGGAGGGCTGGTGGGCGGTTTCACCGGCATGCATGATCCCCCAGCCTGGTTATTTGTATTTGGACTAATACATTTCACATAGCCAGTCTTCCTTAAGTAAATATCAGATGACCACTTAGCAGCAGACAGAGAAGGGAGAAGCCAGGCAGCCCGAGTTGTCTGCAGGGGATGAGTGACAAATCCGATAGTGTGACATTGACTCTAAAGCCTCTTTTCCGAGGAGCAGGGGTGCAGAAATTAGAGGGCATGTGATGTAATGAGCACTGGGTATTATATAAGAGTGATGAGTCACTGACCTCTACCTCTGAAACCAATAATACATTATATGTTAATTGAATTTAAATAAAAACACATTAATTTAAAGAAAAAAGAAATGAGAGCCGCAGAGAAGAGATGTCCCATTCGCGCAGAGGCACTTCTGACATCATTGACTCATATTTTCCTCAGTGAGGCAGGTTCAAACCACATCTTGTAAAAGTTAATGTTACACTTGTCTGGTCACGTTTCCTTGATGGAAAAGTTTGTCTAATAAAATCGACTTTATAATTGGGCCTACAGAAGAAAACTTGCAGAGATATCATTCCTGGGATTTATATAAGCTATTGGAATAATCCTAATGAAAAGCTATAATTTTTTTTTTTTAAAGATTTTATTTATTTATTCGACAGAGATAGAGACAGCCAGCGAGAAAGGGAACACAAGCAGGGGGAGTGGGAGAGGAAGAAGCAGGCTCATAGCAGAGGAGCCTGATATGGGGCTCGATCCCATAACGCCGGGATCACGCCCTGAGCTGAAGGCAGACGCTTAACCGCTGTGCCACCCAGGCGCCCCTGAAAAGCTATAATTAACTTTTTTAATTGTTTGAAGGCAAAAGGTTCTCTTTTGCTGTGAGAATATGAAATTTATCATTTACTATTTAGTACTGTGTCATTCCCAAGCAAAGAGAAACCCAGAATTCAGGGCAGAGGATAAGGACCCAGTCTGGGGCTCTGGTGGCCACAGTGCGCTCATGACATCTCTGCAGTCTGGGGAGTGAGGCCAGTGCCTCCTGCCGGACTGCCCCCAAGGGGCAGTATGAGGCTCAGGCTGTAGGGAGATGTCGGTGGGGGCCAGTGGGCTGCTTTGGGCCAGTGGAGTTAGGGCTCTTTGCTGAAGATTTGGAGAGACCACAGGAGGGGGAGGACACGGCAGGTGAGGTGCGTCTGGGCGGAAGAGTGGGCCCAGGACAAGGGAGGATGGAGCCCCAGATCCCCCTTCTTATTTTTGCGAATGGAGTTCCTTCTCTGGTCCCCTTGGCTGGGGCAACAGTGGCTGGGCGCCTTCCTCCACGTGACTTGCTGTCTGTGTTCCTCTTTCCTGCCCACAGGTGTCATCTCTGAGCAGGGCCTCCGAGAGGAGGTGCCTCCCATTCTGCAGCACCACATTCTCCAGGTGGCCCTGGAGCTGCCCGCCAGCAAGTTTTCGTGGTTGAAGGCACAGGTAGGAATCGGAGAGCTCCCACCTTCTGTTAACTAACTCACGGGCATGTTGGTTTTTTTGGCCTGGAAATTTCTGACTGGATCAGAACTTGACGGTTGGTTACAAAGAAGACATTCACGGTTCGCCTCTCAGACGCACCTAGAGCAGAGACCGGGGCCTGAGAATCTCTTTGCTTTTGCAAAATAAGTGTTTCGGTGGGTCCTGACTGAAGCGATATCATTGCTGGGCATTGGGAGTTTGGGTTGGGTTTTTTTTGTTTTTGTTTTTTATCTTGACGACTTTACATTTTGCTTGTCATTTTTTTTTTTTAAAGATTTTATGTATTTATTCGACAGAGATAGAGACAGCCAGCGAGAGAGGGAACACAAGCAAGGGGAGTGGGAGAGGAAAAAGCAGGCTCATAGTGGAGGAGCCTGATGTGGGGCTCGATCCCATAACGCTGGGATCACGCCCTGAGCCGAAGGCAGATGCTTAACTGCTGTGCCACCCAGGTGCCCCTTGCTTGTCATTTTAAAACCTTTTTGGAAATAAAATACATTCCTTTTCCTTTGTTCTCATCCTGGAAGAGCATAAGACAGAGATGGGAATAGATACCAAGCCAGGAGAGAATTGAGGCTGGTGGAAAAATCTGTAAAAATTGTTGGCATTTTTTCTGCCTTTAATAATGTCTTCTAGGACTTTCTGGAGAATATAACATTGAATCAAAGGGAACTCAGGACGGAGCAGATACTTACCTGTGTATTTAAGCACGGGATGCCAGTCACTTCTATCCAAAGGAAAAATGAGCAGGCAAAATTAAGCCTTGTCAAAGTGTGTTTCTCAGTAACTCAGATGACTGTTTTTTTAGTGACTTAGATCTTATTTAAAATCTTACGGAACTAGTAGTGTGGAAATGTATGTGGGCATTTTTACATGTTGTATTTCCAGAAAGGTGTGAGAATGCGGGGGGCACTGGGGTGCATTTTTCCCCATGTCCTCTCCTGAGGTTCACCTGTGTCATACTTGAGGATTGACACGTGTGCTTCATGCATCCGGAGCCACTTAAAGACCAGACAACTGGGGCACAGAGGGGCTAGGAACCTGTTCAGGGTGCCAGCCGTAGCTGGAGGATCCAGGATTGGCCCCAGGCAGTGTTGGCCACGGCCCTGCTCTCAGCCTCTGCACCCCACTGTGAGGTCACTGCCACGGACCCCAGAGAGATGAGCAGCCGGGGAAGTTGAGTTTTTCACCAGAGCGGAACAGGGCCAACGGGATCCTGATGATTTATTTGGAAAGTGGACAGAGGAGGCCTCTTAACTTTGCAAGAACTGGTATTAAAATATTAATTTATATTCAGTGCACCCCCTTCTGCTGACAAGGTAAAGTCAGCCGGGCTTTGTGAGCACCAGCACTTCACATGTTCAGGGTCATCGTCATTGCCAGGGGCCGCGGGAAAACTCCGGCCAAACACAGCCTTGGTGGCATTGGGACCAGGGAACCCGAGCTCCACGTGCTTTGCTGAGATTGTACATTCGAAGCTCAAAACTTTTGTGAGAGGCTAAATTATGCATAAGGGATCAATTCTGTCCACACCGGCATCTTGCTGGAATGCAGCCAGCCCACTTCTAGCTGCTCTTTGGGGGTTTCGTTGAGCTTCTGAGGCTCCTCATGTCTAAAATCCCAGCAGTCTTACCGGGTTGCAGTTACAATGAGAGGAGATGAGAGGCCTGGGAGCACGCTGGGCCTGCAGTACTGTGGCCTCAGCAATGTTGGTAACGAGCTGCTCTTCACACCCCAGGAAGGCCCCGATGCAGAAATTATCGGAGGAGAACGATCTGTATTTTATTTACTGATGAAAATGTTTGTGACCAGTAGCCACCTGCAGCTCAAGTCATCAACCAAACTCCTGATCATAAAGGTGAGCGTTCTCTGCCGGTTCCTAATGCTGAGAGGCATTTTCACTCTTTGTTATAGTAGTAACGGTTGTTGAGTTAAGGGTGTATCAGGACTACTCTAAACCTAAAAATGGGAGGTTTTATGGCAGCTTTAATGTATGACATCTAAACTCAGCCGCGTTTCTGAGAGGCAGCACGGTAAAGTGGAAAACATGGGCTTTGAGGTCCTGTTCCTAGATCTGAGCCCTGGTTCTACTCCTTCCTGGGTGGCATTGGGCAAATCACTCAACCTCTCTGACCTTCGTTTTCCCATGATGAATGGGACAGATGAAATGGTAGGATTGCAGAGGGGAGTACTTGTGATCACATAGTAGGTCACTCCTAGTACATTGTAGGCTCAATAAATGGATTTCTGGCCCTTCTGGGAACTGTTTACATAGACCATCCCTCTTACCTTCTTCCAGCCTTCTCCGCAAGGGTGTCAAAGTCAGTGGAAGGGAACAGGGATTTGGACTGTTAGCTTCTCTTTCTTCCACTTGGTACTCGATGTAGCCGTAGGAAATCGAATTCCTTGTTCCTGCTGAGCAGCAAATGTCTCAGGGGTGCTGCAGAATTCACGTCTGCTGTTTTTGGGGTGCGGAGATTTTACCTTTATTTGAAGTGCTGATAATCTTGCCGCCCTATAACCTTCTTACCTGAGCTGCTTGAAGAACGTGAACGTCTGGGTGTTGACCTCTACAAGGTGCCATTTCTCCGTAGGCCTGCACCTGACCCCGGCCCAATTTCGTGATCGCTGACTGCACATAGGTGGGATTGGCACCATCAGGTCTCCCTTCGGTGCGCTCTGCTGCAGGGCTCGTGCAGTGGGGCTGCTCAGACTCTCAGTCTGTGGCATCGGGCCATTGGGGGACGTCATTTCATCCCTCTGGTTCAAGGTCCTGCCCCTTGACATATTCTGTTCTCTTAGCAATGCTGATGCTCCTTGCCCCAGGCGTGAGGCTGGAGGGGCCTCACTGTAGTGGGCGTGCGTGGTGTGTTATCTTGGAGAATTTCATCCAGGCTGCTGGTTGCTTGCTGTGAGGGCTGAGTCATGAAAGTCTACATGGGGTCTTTGTGGAAATCCAGGTAAAAAGTCAGACTCCTAAGTAGCAGCTGGGTGGGTTTTTTTTGTTTGTTTGTTTTTTCTTTTTATTATTTAGGAGTTGAAGGAAAGGTATAGGAAGCAGCAAGACCAGGGATCATGTGAGCTTTGATAGAGTGCAGAATGATCTCTTTTCCTTGTTTCCCTCAACCACGGGAGTGTTGTTTTGAAAGAGTGGCCTTTGGAGCAGAGCTGCTGAGGAGACCTCGACCCCCTCTGTGCTCTTGGGTCTCCGTGTTGTGCTGCTTCGGCTCCCACAGAGCACAGGCTCCATGCTGACCCTCCACCCCGACAGATTCTGCGGGACACGGGGGTGTTCGAGCACACCTGGAAGGAGCTGGAGCTGTGGCTGGAGCATTTGGATGACATCGCGGAAGAGCAACGAGAGACTGTGATTCAGTTTTTGGAACGTGTAAGCACTTATTTCCAGTGTTAAAGGACCATGGTAGTGAATATGCTGCGTGGCCTTTAGCTTAATTAAGGCATTTTTGATGCACTGGTGCTAAATGCCCCGATTCTGGCTTACTTCCTAATTCCTGCCAAGATGTCAGAATTTGCTTAATTTTCGAATCTGTAAAATGAGAATATATTAGCATGTGCTATTTAATTTCCTTTCGGAGACTTGTTTTTGCACAAAGAGAACAGTAGTATGCTTAGAGTGATATTAAAAGTTTATTTTAAAGGAATTTTTTTTAATTCTATAACAGGGGCGCGTGGGTGGTGCAGTTGATTAAGCATCTGCCTTTGGCTCGAGCCATTATCCCAGCGTCCTGAGATCGAGCCCCACATCGGGCTCCTTGCTCTGCAGGGAGTCTGCTTTTCCCTCTTCTCCCTGCCGCTTCCCCTGCTTGTGCGCACATGCACATGTGTGTGCACACTCACTCACTCTCTGTCAGATAAAATCTTTAAAAAAAAAAAAATTCTATAACAAAAAGTGAAAAAAAATTTTGCAGAAAAATTCTTGTTCTTATTGAGGACTGCTAACATTTTAGGTCTTCCCTTATTTTACCAGTTACACTTTTTGGCATATTTGCATTTCATTTGTGACCATCTAAATGTTTTGTGCTTGACTCTTCAATGCCCAGGTTTTGCTGACATTGGTGGCGAATCCCTATTCATACACAGACAAAGCCTCTGACTTTGTCCAGGAAGCCAGCACACTGCAGGCCACGGGCACGAAGCAGGACGCCGATGATGTCAGCATTCCCGTCTCTCACATCGACGGTAGGCGCCACTGCCTCTGTGCTCCTCAGCCTTCTGGAGATTGAGCCACCATGGCAAATCAGTGATGAAAATGAGACTTGCGTTCATGTCTTATGCAGAGTGCAGACATCTGTTTCTTTGAGTCAAAGCTCAGTGTGCTCTGGAAATGAAAATTGCCTATTTGCTCATAGAATGGGGATTATGTACAGAGTCTGTTTGCTGGGTTATTTTTTCTTGTGCAGCGTTTCCTCTGTGCCAGATGCTGATCTCAGCTCTTCATGAATCTGTCTCCTGCAACTTCATGAACCACTCTATGTGTCAGGTGGCCTTATCGTCATTTTATACAGTGATAAGACAGCTGAGGCACAGAAGGGTTAGGTAATTAGCTTTAAGCTCACACAGCTGGTACCTAGGAAAGTCAAGATTTGAATCCAGACACTGGCTCTGGTCTGTGCTTCAACCCTTACACTTTCTTGCGTCTCAGATTTTGACTTGTTTGCCTCAATATCCAGGGTAAGGTTTTGGGGCTTCTCCAGGTCACTTGAGGAAACGTCAGTCTCTTATCACCTGAGCTGGATATCCTGCATTTGTCTGACAAAGATTTCAAGATTTTATAGGTGATGTCCTCATCTGTTTAAAATCAGACTTCATATTAAGCCTTTTCCCCCGAAGACATTTAGCTGTTATGTTTTCTCTTTTATCAAACATTCTCTTATCCCTTCCTGTGGAGCTGTTCGCAGTGGGTTCCCTCAGCGGCTCTTGCCTTGGTTTGACTGTCCCCTTTCTGACTCAGATGTTCTCGACATGGTGGATGTCCTGGTGGAGGGCAGTGAAGGCTTGGATGAGGAAATTGGATTCTTACTGAATGAAGACATGATCCTGCTCACGTTCCCATTCAGTGCGGTGGTCCCTGCAGCCCTGGAGGCCAGGAATAAGTTGCTCCGTGGGACAGAAAGTGAAACAGGTACCGTGTGTCGTCAGGATATTCTGGGGACATCATCCAGCTGGGCCTCTGTGGGGCAGAACATGTGATTCCAGGGGCTCTGGAAATAATCGCCGAACATCCAAGGAAACAAGGTTCAGACCCACCATCATGTTGGCTACCTGGTCTTTAGAGCTAAGCATGTAGGGATAAGAATCTGGAGGCTAGCCGGACTTCTGTGAGTTTGGTCATTTGAGGATAAGTCCATAATAGCGCATTTGCGTGGCTGCACAGACCCCTGCTGAAACACTGATGTTCTCCTCTCCAACGTTTGTTCTTATTATCACGATGCTAGGCTATGGGTCCTTCGTACTCGCTGGAAGTTGCTGGAAGTTAGAACCAAGGAAGTACTCCTAGATCACAATGGTGTCATTAGTCAGGGTTGCTCGGGCTTTGCTGCAGTAACAGATAAGCCCCAACATGTAGTGGTTTAACGAGGAAAGGTGTTTTTCTAGACCTTGTCACAGTCCAGCACAGGTCGTGTTACTCTCTGGGGTGACTGTCCTTTAGGAGGCAGCTCAGGGATCCAGGCCACTCCTATCCTGTAGCTGTGCCATTCACGTATGGCTTCTGAGGTCACTGTGGAAGAGGAAGAGAGAGTGGACAGTCAAGCAGAGGCTGTTCTGGCCCAGCCTGGGAGTGGCTAAATCAGTCACGTGCTCCCAGTCTAACCACAGGGGAGGCCTGTGCGCCGAGGAACGAGAAATGGGTTGGTGAGCACCAAGCAAGTCCTGACCCCGGCTGGCTTTTGCATCACCTCTTCCACACATTGGTGTCCACTTCCAGGCCTTGGGACTGGAAGCCTGAGTGTGTGTGTCACACATTTGAGGAAACGGAGCCTGGGTGTGCTCTGCAGTGACAGCATCTGCCTTCCAGTGTGTTGGCCTGCATTTTGCTGGGTCTCGAATACGTGTGGGAGTTGGCATTATTGCTGGTCACAGAAGGGTGGTCCCAGCAGGCCGCCTTCACACATCTCATTCCCTTGCAGGGGAGAGTGTCGTGTCGTACCTGACGGCAGTGCTGACAGATCTCCTCCACACCCAGAGAGACCCTCTGGCTCTGTGCCTGCTTCTGCAGGCTTACGACAAGTGGGAGCCTCCGGTCCCGCCTTGCTGCCATCAGCTGGCCCGGTTCCACAGATACTACAGCCGCTGGATCCCAGAGCCAGCCCGAGAGGCCTCGGTAAGCTGCGGCATCACTGCTCCCACGGAAGCCAGGCCTCAGCCTAGAAAACCCCGAGGTGTCTTCCGTGGGCCATGCTGGCTGTGCCCCAGCTGTGTGGCTTTATGGCTGCTTGGTTTCCAGGGAGAGACTTGTTACCTGCTGCTTTCCCTGAACCAGAGAAGGAGCTCAGTGGCGTCACTGCTGCTCACCTGCTGGGTTGGAGGACGGATGGCTCGGTGCTGCAGGGAGTGGAATTTGCTGCTAGCTGCATGGCTGCCTCGTCACCGAGCTGGCTTCGGGGCGGGAGGGAGGTTGCCTTTTCTTTTCTCCTTACCAAGTGATCTGGCACGCCAGGGTCCTAGCTTTCATCAGCGGGCCTTAGCACGCCCCTCAGCCATGCAGGCTCAGCTGTCAGCCCTGGTGGCCCCCAGCAGTCTCCATTCTGTGGAGACTGGGAAGGTGGAAACAAGAAATATTCTTTACGTGGGTACTACATTCTTGTGTAGGTCTGGCCCCGCTGCAGATTATTTACGAATGTTGGAGGACAGGGGGACAATTAACGGTGGTGTGCATTTTACATTCAATTTTTAGCTGTTTTTGGAAAAGCAGGCAGCTCACGACCTCTTTGTCTTGTGATATTTGTAGCCGTCACTTACGGTGGCTGCACACTTCCATTTGTCAGGGCCTGCTGCTAACGTGTGTTTTAAAGTCATTTAATCCTCACAGCAACTCCAAGAAGAAGGTCAGGACTTACTGGGCTCGTTACACACGTGGGGAAACTGAGGCACAGAGTAGTTCCACCACTAGGCAGCAGTGAGCGGCAAGGTCAGGATTCCGCCCAGGCAGTGGGCTCCAACGTCCACACCCTTCCCGGCCACTGCCACCTCCCCCTCCCTTCCCTCCCCAGGCTAGGCTGTGGTTCAGACTTGGTGGTGGCCGTTCAGAGCTCAGGGGAAGTCTCGCAGCTCAGAGCTGCACCTCATGGGTGCTTGAAGGAAGGCGTCCACTCTGAATACTCCCCAGCAGCGCTTCTCCCCTCCGGGGGGGCATCACACATGGTCTCCGGGCCCCACCTGGAGTGTGTTCAGCTTACTACGTCTGCAGCGGGCCCCGGGGCTTGGCCTGCCTTGGCGGTTTGAGCCGCGCTGCTGCTGGTCTGGGGACCCCGCCCAGAGACC
The DNA here is from genome assembly GCF_002007445.2 of Ailuropoda melanoleuca. Classification (NCBI taxonomy): domain Eukaryota; kingdom Metazoa; phylum Chordata; class Mammalia; order Carnivora; family Ursidae; genus Ailuropoda; species Ailuropoda melanoleuca. Next base: position 11,920,486 of record NC_048218.1, read on the forward strand.
TGCTGCATTTCCGGACACATGCAGCCTCATTTCATTGGCCTTAGGAAGTGGAGTGCGTGGAGTCACCGTAATAAAAGGCACATGGTGGGGGTCACTAGAAAAGGCAGCGTGGCTGTTGTAGAAGAAATCAGCAACTTCAGTTTGAGGTAGAACTCCGGAAGTTTGTCTTCATTCTGTCCGCTGTCTTGTTAATCTCCCAACAAGATGCTCTGACCAAGGCTCCTGCGGGAGGGCCTTCGGCAGCCATGGCGCTTACCGAGCTGGCTCCTTCACGGCTGTGATCTCCCAGTTCCCAGTGATTAATCACAGTGACTCTTCTTTTTCTTCTTTTTTTTTTTTTTTTTAAAGATTTTATTTATTCATTTGAGAGCAAGAGAGAGTGAGCAGGAGTGAGGGGAGAGGCAGAGGGAGAAGCCGACTCCCTGCCGAGCACAGAGCCTGTCGCAGGGCTTGAGATCATGAATCAAGAATCAGATGCTTGGGGCGCCTGGGTGGCTCAGTTGTTAAGCGACTGCCTTCGGCTCAGGGCGTGATCCCGGCGTTGTGGGATCGAGCCCCACATCAGGCTCCTCCGCTATGAGCCTGCTTCTTCCCTCCCACTCCCCATGCTTGTGTTCCCTCTCTCTCTGGCTGTCTCTCTGTGTCAAATAAATAAATAAAATCTTTAAAAAAAAAAAAAAAAAAAAAGAATCAGATGCTTGACCGCACAGTGACTGTTCTGAGTGAAATGTGCATCGCCCACGGCCCCAAACTGCAGCGTCCGTTCCCCAGGGTGTGCGAACACCTTCCCGATCCAGGGCCTCCGTGTTAATGCTCTCTAGGAATGTATGTGTGACTGAGAACATTGGGGCTTAATTAACTTAAATAAAATGCCACGCAGTCACATATTTTTTAGTATCGAGATGTGATTATGAAGTGTCCCCTTGTCATGAATGTCACCCTGTACCTATCTTAGCGGACTGTGCACCTTTTTCATCTGTGGTTGTTTGTCTTTCCTCCTCTCCGGGCTTTTGCTGCCTCCCCAAGTCCCTTCAGACACCAGGCAGCCTTTCCCCCCCGGGTCCACCGGCCTCGTCCTTCGCCGCCCTGCTGCAGATGGCCTACGAGAGCGACGGTGGGCTCCTGGACGAGCGGGTTCAGGCGCAGCTGCGGGCGGCCCTCCCGCACGTCCCGATGCACCGGGTCCTGGGCTCGGCCAGACACCTGCTGCTCTACCTCAGGAGCACCGTGGAGAGCTTCGGCCAGGTCAGTGCCGCTGCGGCCTCTCCCCGCAGGCATGCAGAGGTGGTTGGCACCCAGCTTCTGCAGGCCTCAGTACCCCTTCCAGAATCTGTACCCCTCAGCAGCCGCAGATGGCTGCAGACCGGGAGCTGACATGGTCAATCAGGCCAGGGCCCTTCCCACAGCACGCTGGGTCAGTGCACTGCCAGACCTACCGTCTTTCACAAGCTTTAATTGAGTCGCTCATTGGTGAGCTTTCTGTTCCCGGTGTGGTTTCCCTCACCTTGGTCAAGATAAACCTGCATACTTCATCGAGATTTAGGGGCACATCTTACTGAGAAAGGACTTTGAGGTTCTTGGTGTTTTACAGGGCATTGCCACTCCAGCCTGTTTCCCCCCTCAGTCCTTGTTTCTGGTAACAGGCCCCTTCTGGTCTCGGAGGGACACGGTAGTCACGGTCGTGGTGACTGTGAGCCCTTCCCTGGCCTCTGAGTAGTCGTGTGGCTCTTGTCCTCACAGCTGGGCCGAAGTGCCGGGCCTGCCCTCCTGCAGCTCCTCCTGGACCTCCTTAGGCGCCTGGTCGTCCACTGCGTACAGCTGGATGCGCAGAACCAGCAGAAATGCGAGGCCGCCCGGGCCGAATCCGACCTCTTTTTGGACATGGAGGCCATGGCCTCGCTGGAGCTGGCCGATGACAAGGTAGCACTGCCCTTCTTCCGTGGGTCTCCTTCCTGTCAGCCTTCTCCTGTCGAGTCTCGGACCCTGGCTTTCCCTCTCTTTCTGATCCCACATGGGGACGTTTGTTGCAGGTGAATAAGGACACGCAGAACACTGCGGAGGAGACACTGAAACACACCCCTGACCCTGACCCCTGACCTTGCACCCACAGATAAGCATGGTGTAATTCGGACATAGCTTTCCAGTCGTTTCTCTGCTCCCCCTTGCCTTCCCTGCGAGCAGTTTCCTTACACCGGGCAACGTGAACATCTTGAGAAACTGGGAGCGTTTTCCTTTTGAGCAGTTGCAGCCTGTGTTGAACAAAGGCTGGGCTGCAGGTGCAGCTGGCCCACAGTGCCACAGCGTGAGCTTCCAGCGCCGGGAAGCAGCCTCTCCCCTGCTGGGAGCCTCGAAGCCACTGTTGACGGGGGGCCAGGGTGTGTCTTTCCCTCGCCGACTGCCATCTTAACTGTTTTCCGGGACTCGGGAAGCAGCCACGTTCCTCATGTCCTGTTCCTCACAGACGGCCTCCTTCTTTTGATGTCCAGGTTGACTTTCTGGGTGGTGTTGGTGGGTACGGGATCCCCTAGTAGCCGTTGGACAGGGGGCGAGGCAGTGCTAACACGAAGTCGTGTTTCTCTGATTTTAATGGGCAGAGGTCCGTTGGAAGGTGTGACGGACTCCTCTTTCCTTCCCTGCTGAGTGAATGAGGAAGAGAATGTATTCCTGGCCCCGGGAACCGGGGTCACTTTGTTGGCTCGGAATCGTGTTCCGCACAGCTGCTTTGAACGACTGGATCAGACAGTTCTCTAATCCAGCAGGGGGCTCAGCCGCCGTCTCCTCGGTGGTTTGAACACAGTGGTGGGTCACTTAGGCTCAGCCTCTGCCCGCATGTTACCTTCGGTTGCAGCTCGCGGGCTCTCACAGCAGCTTGATCCCCGTCCACCATTCCCAGGCTCGGGTTCTCTCCCGCTGTGGTCCCGCTGCTCCCGTTGTCAAGATACCTGCCTCCCTCAGTTGGACAGGAGTCGGAGGGCAGGGCTGTACAGCAGAAACCAGATGATTGGTCTTCCCCACATTTGGGCATTTGTGCATAGCCCATCCTGTGGTGGAGAGCAGTTCAGTTGTACGGTTAATTCATTCAGGCTGAATTCATCAGACACCTGCCGGTCGGCGGGGGTGGGCACCAGCCCAGTCACGGTCCAGCTGTCAACAGTCACCAGGGAGAACGTGCAGTGCAGTCGGGTTATAACTTTGACCAGGCTTGGGTTAGGGTGCTGTGGGGCGCCCCTGAGAGAGGCATGAGAACTCGGGCTTGAGGATGGAATGACTTAGGAATGCTGTTCTCTGCGCTCCCTCCTCCTCCCTGCTGGCGCTGGGCCGTGTGTGAGGTCTGTACCTTGTCACTGTATTTCAGACGCTGGAGGAGGTGCTCGTGGCCATCCTCAGACACCCCACGCTGGAGGGCTGGTACCTGGCCCTGGAGCAACAGGCCCTCCCTCCGCACACGCTCAGCCCCGTCCTTGTGAAACTCCTGGCAGCCCACCTCAGCGCGGGGGTCCTGCCGCTGCTGATGGCTAGCGCCCCGGTCCTCCAGAGCATTGGTCAGCAGGGCCTCCTGGCCAGGTACTCGGAGGCCATCACGCAGAGCATGTTGAAAGAGTTGCGAAACAGGAAGACGGGTACGGCTATGTCGCCACCAAAGACCCTCCCACAGCTGGAGGCCCTGCAGGCCCTGCATCCCTACATGGAGGGCGCCCAGCTCCGCGAGGTCATCCTGGCCCTGCTGAGCCTGCCTGAGGCCCAGCTGGTGGCCCAGCGGCCCGCCAAGTCTCCCAGGGAGAAGAGGCACCTGAACGCTCTCGGCAAGACCCTGGTTCAGCTGTTGACCAGCAGCCCCCAGGACCAGCTGCAGAGCAGCGAGCTGCTCTGGGCCTCTGAGTTTTTGAAAGGCCTGGGGGCTCTGCTCCCCTCATTGGCTGTGGACGAGCTGGACGCCGTATTCCTCCACGCCCTACAGAGAGAGCCTGCGCTGGCCCCCGTGGTCAGGGTCGACGTGCTCGACTACTGCCTGGCCCGGCGGACGCAAGAGGCCCTCAGCATCGCCACCCTGCTCCTGCAGCTGAGCTGCACCCACCTCGTGCGGTTCGAGCTGTGGTGCGGGCGGCCCGGCACGGGGCCCTGCCTCCAGGAGTGCCTCGACGACTTCCTGCCCCTCCTCCACGCCTACCTCCAGGGCAGGACGGAGGGACACTTCGCACGCCCAACGGGAGGTACAGGCACTGGTGGCTTCGGGTGGCTGGAGAGGTTAAGGAGATATTAAGGAGACGGACGTGCAGGTCCGTTTCTAACCTGGAACGTCCATGTTTGGTATGTGGACTCAGTTCTCATTCTCCTCCAGCCGCTGGCCCAACTCTGGAGATGGAGAAAGAGGAGAAATTCCCACCCACCGCCCCTCCCCTATCTCGGCCTGTGGTTTGAGGTGCTACCCCCACACTCCCATCCATCCAGGCTTCCCCACAGGAAGCTGGGGAGGGCTGGGTAGAGGAGGGGTCAGCCCCAGGGCAAGGGGTGACCGCTCTTTGTCCCGTCCCATTGTCCCCACCAGAAGAGGTGTCAGGAGTGACACTGAGTCAAGGCAGCTTGGGCCCAGCCCTCTTCCTCTACCTGTAGCGTTTCAGGTCTGGGGCACTTTTTGTTCACCTGAAATTTAATTTCTTTTTAAGTGTGTATGAATGATCGTTCATTCACTGCTTTTCCTCTGTGTGTCATGACTTCATACCAGTGATGATGGAGGTTTTAAAAAGTAAGAGAGGCCTCTTCTAGTCAGTGATCCTTTTTTTTTTTTTTTTGTAAGATTTATTTATTTGAGAAGCGAAGTGGGGGGAATGAGTGGGAGGGGCAGAGAGAACGGAAGAGAAAGAATCTCAAGCAGACTCCGCACTGAGCAGGCAGCCCGATGTAGGGCTCGATCTCATAACCCATGAGACCATGACCTGAGCTGAAATCAACAGTTGGATGCTTAACGGCCTGAACCACCCAGGCGCCCCTCTAGTCAGTGCTTCTTGGTGTACTTCTGACGGGTCTCTCCAGTTCCCATGCCTTTGAGGCATGAATCCCGAGTGAGTCCAGAGCTTTGGTCCTCACAATCCCATTACCAGCTTCAAGCTAGGCTTACGCTCAGGGCCCAGTGTCAGAGGGTTGACTGACGAGGGGTGACCAGTAGCATACTGATCAGCATTTAACAGACTGGCCCTTGCATTTGCCAGTCTCCATGGCATCTGTGCTCCCGCGCTGGCCAACCTCAAGCTGTGAGTGTGACCTCACCCAGTCACAGGATTCCTAAAAGTTAGCCACAGACTCTGTGAGTGGGTACATGCTGGCCCCAGCACACCACAGTGTGTGACTGTTTCTCCTTTTTGTCTCTGCCTAGTGTCCTCTGCTGTCATTCCTGTCTTGAGGAAGGCCCTGTGGAGACAGCTACAGACCAGGCTTCTCAGCACGGATGGGCCCCTAGCATCCGGGCTACATCAGGAGGTCCTGGCCCAGCTGGTCCCATTTGCAAGAGCCAAGGACCTTGCTGTCCTCATGGACCATTTGCCCGTCTTGCTTCGGACTCCGGGCAGGCACAAGAGGTACGAAGGCTTACGTTCCCTTCTCCACTTCACTTTTCCCTGTAGTTTCTATAAACTAGTGGAGAGTTGCCGCACTGTTGCTGTGCCAGTCAGTGAGAAGGCACCTCCTTCTTCCAGCCATCCTGCCTGGAGTGAGCACGTCTCCGTGAGTGGATGGCTGGGTCTGGTGCCCTGAGAGCAGTGGTTCTCAGCTGGGGCTGATTTTACGCCCTCCAGGGGACAGTTGGCCATGTCTGACATTTTTTATTGTCACGGCACAGTGGAGGGGGGCTGTTGCTTCTGGCATCCAGCAGGTCTAGGCCAGGGGTGCTGCTAAATATCTTGTCATGTGTAGCACTGCCCCTCCCCCAAGAAAGAATAATCTGGTCCGACATGTCAGTCGTGCTGACACTGAAATAGCCTAATTTAGGTAGAGTCTGGACAGTGTATCTTTTTTTTTTCTGGTACGATAGTATTGGTTCCCGTAATTGTGAAAGTGTTGGTGTATCTATGATGCCGGAGCAAGGAGGCCAGGGCAGCCCGGGACTCCGGTGCTTAGGTGCTGTGGGGTAGTGGGACTCAGGGCGTGTGTCCCAGGTGGCCCATTGTAATGTGAGTTACACTTAAGCCGGAGGGATTTAGGCCATGCCCCTGACTCTGTGCCTTTTTTCTCCTGCTGCAGTTGGATCGTGGCCGACTCTGTGTCTGCAGTGCTGGAAGGGTCAGCCGGAGAGCTGTGCGCCTGGAGAAGGACTCTGTTGGAGTCCTGTGTGAAATGGCTGATCGTGTCTTTCAGTGGTGGCCAGCAAGACCACGACAGTACCCGGGATCAGGAGAGGCGGATGCTGCTGAGATTTAATGAGCTGCTGGTAGGTGTCTTTCCTTTCCTTAGAGAGCCTGATTACACTTTGAAGGGAAAGAGTGGAGTAGACAGACTGGAGTTCCCAGATGTGCTCCCAGAACTAGTGGGAGATGAGCAGGGCTGAGTCTGCAAGGCAAAGCGGCAGGCGGGGGGCAGGCCCTGAGACGATGCGCCGCCTTCTTCCAAGAACGGATGTGGAATTTTGTCAAGCGCATTTTCACTTCTACTGAGATGGTTTATGGTTTCGTTTTTCTTGTTTAGTCTGTTAATAAGATGACTTACATTAATTGATTTTTGATGGTTAAACTAACTTTACATTCCCAGGATACACCTGCTTGATGACGATGTATTAAAGTTTTTCCATATTGTTGGATTTTCTATGCTAGTACTTTATTATTTTTCCATCTGTGTGCACGTGGGATATCTGTTTATAATCTGATTTTTCTAGCAGTCGTTCTTCGTCAGGCTTTAGGATCAGGTAACACAGCCTCAGAATGAGTTGGGAAGAGTTGCATTCCAGGTTTCTCTTTCCTGTGAGCGTTCTGAAGCATTGCTTTGCTGTCTTCTGTCATACGTTGTGCTTGGTAAGAAGTCTGTCATTCTTAGCTTTGTTCCCCTCCCGTAGGATCTTTCTCCTTTACGTTCTCTAAAGCAGCGTGATCGTGCTGTGCCTTAGAGTAGTTCTAAAGATTCTTGTGCTCGGGGTTCATGGAGCTTCTTGCCGCTGTGAGCCTGGAGCTGCCATAGAATTTGGAAACAGTCAGCTCTTAATGTTCGGTCATTATTCCCTTCTATTGAAGTGTCTTTTTTTAAAAAAACTTTTTTTTTTTTTTTTTGGCACAGAAATAACATCCTGAAGCGCGTGAGTTAGTTCTCAGTGCATGATGTAAAATTGTATTACAACTCATCGAGTCTGTGGCTTGTGTTTAAACTCTGGACCCAGAATTGAAAAAGTCATCCTCAGGGAAATAACCCCAGGTGGCAGTTGTGGCAATAGATAGATTCGTAGGTTATAGATCAAGCAGCGTGCTTACGTCGTATTGAGAGACTTTACAACCTGTATCTCAGCCTTAATTCGTTGTGTCACAGGTTTGCGCATTGAAGGCTCCTAGGAGCCCAAACATGGCACAACTAGGGGGCATGAGGAACATCCCTGAGATCTAGAGAGAGCTGAGCGTAGGGGAGGGTGCTGGGCTCACCCACCACTGGTGACAGTGGCCCTTCCTGTGCGACCCTGTTGTCAGCTCCTCACCCAGCAAGCTGGCTTGATGACTGCTGGTGATGACTGCTGGTGATGACTGCTGGTGGGCTGTGCTCTTCTCAGGGATTTGCCTTCCCCCTCCCCCACCACCCGTTCTCTCTCTTCTTTTTCCCTCTTTCACAGATGCAATATTTGTAGAGTGGTTTTAGGTTCACAGCAGAGCTGAGCAGAAAGTACAGAGTTCCCCCGTGCCCCCTGCCCCCAGGCACATGCAGCCACTCCCCCCCACTCTCAGCCCACCTCACCAGCCCTTTTAACTGAGGAATAATTTTCATGTTGTGAGATATAGGCTCTTTGCGTGTGTGTGTGTGTGTGTAAATACAGGCTCTTAAGTGTAGAGTTTAGTGTTGACAAATGCACCCTTATGCCCGCACTCCCATCAGAGATTTTCATCATCCCAGAAAGTTCCCTTCCCTCCAGAGCACCCATCCCTCTGATTTAATTTAGCGCTGTATTTGGAGATTTTCTCTACATCAGTGACTCTGGACCAGCATTGGCCCTACTGATGGTACAAAGGTCTTCGCCCTGGGAGGGGTGCTGCCTGTGTTTAAGGCATGTGTGGCTGGCCCTGTGCATGACACAGGCCACGAGCACCTTCTGAAATGGTGGACAAGGGGAAGGGTAACAGGATGATTAGGGAGTTTTTTCGTACTCATTTGGTGATCATAGACATGCTAATAAAATGACAGAGCTACTAGCAGAAATAATAAAACAATTTTAAAAATCAAAGAAAGAAACAACTGCATGCTTCTGTGCGTTGCTTAGGTCACTATGTTCCGTGTTTACCGAAGGCTCTAATTTAAGTTCTCTCTTCTCTCTTTTAAATCAATTAAAGATGTCCTCTGAATATTTCTTCTTTTTTCACAGAATTCCCTTAATGAAGTTGATCCTGGTGATTGGCAGAAATTTGTGAAGACCGGACTCAAGTGAGTCAGTTCTGCTCTCTCAGGGTGATTCCGTAAGGGTGTGAGCGCACGACGCGGAGCCAGCGTCGTAGGTCGTGAGCACGGTGTCTAGTGGAACACGCGCCGCTCCCGGTTCACAGATGACAGACAGGGTGTAGGGTGCCGGAGGGCTGGACGATTTGCCCGCTGACAGGGAGTCTGCTTCTGGAGTTGGTGACAGAAGCGGCCTTTAAGAAATGAAATATTTTTTAGGGGCGCCTGGGTGGCACAGCGGTTAAGCGTCTGCCTTCGGCTCAGGGCGTGATCCCGGCGTTATGGGATCGAGCCCCACATCAGGCTCCTCCGCTATGAGCCTGCTTCTTCCTCTCCCACTCCCCCTGTTTGTGTTCCCTCTCTCGCTGGCTGTCTCTATCTCTGTCAAATAAATAAATAAAAAATCTTTAAAAAAAAAAAAAAAAAAAGAAATGAAATATTTTTTAGAAACCAGAAGCGTGCAGAGAATACTACGGCAGCGCCCAGATTGAATTAGTGCCGACAATTTCCTGTGTTTGTCCTGATCCCTTCTCCTTCCTCCCCTGAAAGCGTCACTCTCCTGAGGTCAGGCTTTGTCACAGCCGTGGGTGTTTTCCTACCTTGGTCGCACGCCAGCTTGTCTCTAAACAGTAATGACACTGTTTTAGTTGGCTTCACTTTCTGTACAAATGTATCCCCTTATGTCCTTTATTTTATTTTATTTTATTTTTGCACTCAAGTGCTTTAGTTACCCATGCTGATACATACAGATCTCGGCCCGTTTGTTTTTGCTGCAGGAGGCAGGTTGTAATTCTGTGTTCAGCCCCCCTGCTGGTGGACATCTCCCTCCCTCCCGTGCCTGCAGTGAAGGCTGAGTGCCCCTTCGTGCCTTGTGCCAGGTTTTCTCAGGGAGGGGCGCTCGCTGGCCGGGACTGTGGCCACAGCTTTAGTTTTACTAGATTTTTAACTTGCTCTCCAAAGTTTCCGAGCTTACCTCACATGTCTTTTCCTTGCATTCTCATTCATACTTAATAGGGTCAAACTCTTAGTTTTTAGCAGTCAAGTAGCCATGAAACTGTTTCTCGTTGTGCCTCTGATTTTCATTTCCCTGATTAATCAGTGACTTGAAACAGAGAAAAATACTTTACTTTGCCCAAGAGGAGAGAAAGACGTGAAGGTGGGTCACAGATCAATGACCACCATGACTTACCATCTTGAAATGGTGACATTTCTTTTAGGCTTTGGTTAATTTGTATTTCTAGAATGCCCACTGTATGCTACATGATTCTCAATGTTAGTCACATATGACTGAAAAGCTGCTTTGTTCCAGAGAGTGATGCTTTCATTCCTTCAGCGGTTTCTGAGGGATTTAAGTCCGAGAAGGCCTCTGAACCCCTGGTCGGGAGTTCTCAGTAGCTGGACGTAATGAAGGAGGGAGGCTGAGTGGCATCTTGATTCAGGCTCAGCTGTTCTACTGCCTCCTGGCACTTTAACTGAACGGGAAGTTCATTTGACATTCCCACTGCAGGAATATAAGTGCATCCCCTCCCTGTTTTCAGAACTGCCCCCTGCCATGGGTGGATGGCTAGGTGTGTGATAAAGTGTGTGTCCTGCGGTGACAGTAGTAGACTCAGCACAGGTAGACAGGTGTGCACTGTAAAGTTTTCATCTTTGTGGTGTGTTAGAAGTTTTTCTTAATAAGATGTCAAGAAAAAGACGGGGTGTCTGCATGGCTCAGTTGGTTAAGCAGCTGCCTTCGGCCAAGGTCATGCTCCCAGGGTCCTGGGATCGAGCCTGCATCGGGCTCCCTGCTCACTGGGGAGCCTGCTTCTGCCCCTCCCCCCGCCCATGCCCCCTTAAATAAATAAAATCTTCAAAAAATGCCAAGAAAAAGTTTTTTTATTGTCTCCTGCGAAATAAAACACCCCTTTATGAAGCTCTTTCCCCTTTGGATTCTTGCCTCCTAGATTTCGGTATCAGGACCACGTATTTTTAAAGGCCCTCTGTGCTTCCATAGAGCGCCTGTATCTTCCCGAAAACTCCGTGTGCGCGAAGCTTCTCCCGCTCCCGGTGGTGCACATGATGCTCTCGCAGCATTCTCTGTTTTTGCCAACTCTGCTGACGTCCGAAGAAGAGGAGAACCCAGACAATGAAGTGAAAGGTGACCCCCCGCCCCACCCTCCCGTTTCAGATAGAGATTTTATTTTCTGATTTTGTGGAGTTAGTTGTGCACTGAGGTTTAGCACCGATGCGTTTTCAGAGCTAGGGAAGCATTACCAAAATGGCATTAGGGTGTTTTGTTTCTATCAAACCCAAGCTCAAGAAGTGTTTCCTCTGACTTCGGGCCACGCAGCAAATACAGACCTCTCTGCCAAGTCTGTTCCGGCTTCCAGAAGTCGCGGTTCAGGTCTTAACTGCCATATCACAGGCAAGTGTTAAAGTCTAGGAATTAGGGGAAGTTCGGCAGGTGTGTGCCCTGCGAGAAGCTCTTTCGTTGTGTGAAATGCTTTAATGAGAAGATTGGAACTTTCCTCAAGGGTGAAGGGTTTGAACGTCCCTGTTAGTAGTGCCCTGCCAGGAAGCTCTCTGAAAGGCCAGGTTCAGAAAGCTCCACCCCTAGTTCAGTAGGGTTTATTTTAGCGTCCGTGACCCCGATTTCGGTGTAGGCTGCAGGAGAGGTCAGAGGAGGTGGTCTGAAGGGTCCTGTCCTGTTGAAGCCACTCTCTGTTTAGAGACAAAATGAACATGCTGAAGCCAGTAGAAATCCCCACGGGATCGGTCGGTAATCAGCTACTAAATTGAAGAGAGCCGTCCCCCAAGTTGCTGGTATGGGTGGTAGGAAATGCACAAAGGCCCACGCTTATTTAGCCAGGATTAGAGATTCAAAGACTTTGCTCGCATAATCACAGGGGAGAATCCTTAGGTTTTAAAATCTTTAGTGGCTTAACATGTGGGAGAGGGAGTGAAGAGAGTGATGACAGCCTTGCCAAAGACCTGGAGAGAGAGACGGTGGTGAAGATAGGGTTCTTGTAAAAAAGGAAAAAGAGGGACAAAGCACAGTCCAGAGAGCAAAATTGTTCAGAGAGGATATTTCAAGCATTTAAATGTTCCTTGAGATGCTTCCTCCTCTACTTTTGTTCTCATGTGCACGTCCCCCCTACACTGCTGTGCATTTTGGTCTTGTTTCCTTCCAGAAGCGCTGGTGGATCTGATGTCGGTGGTGGTAAAGATGTGTCCCTCTGTCTGTGAAAGCAGCCACTTTGCAGTGCTCCTTGGGGCCTATGGTGCCACTCTCAGTGTTCTGGGTAAGGGTGTGAGGATTGGGTGGTATGGCCAAGGGGTGTGAGGGGACCAGGGAAGTGGTGTGACCAGGGGGTGTGAGGGGACTGGGCAGTGTGACCAGGGAGTGTGAGAACAGGCGGTGTGACAGGGTGGAAGGAGCATGTGAGGGGTTCAGCTTACTAAATGGACCTTGATTTGACTTCTAGACCAGAAGATTTTACTTCTCCTCCGGGCGTATGAACAGAACGACCTCAGCCTCGTGAACTTCAGGTGAGGTCGGGCCTGGAGCCGTGAGCAGCAGGCTTTGCAGGCGCTGTCCAGAGACGGGGGAATTGTGTTCCACACAGCAGGCTCCCCACATTTGCTCTTATACCTTTTTGATTCTTGGGGGAGAGGGTAGGATGGATGGAGCTCCCCTGAGTCACACACTGGCTCCCATGGAAAGCTTGGCCTCACGCTCAAGGATGGTCTGTATCCATCCCTGCAGGAGCCAGCCTGGGTTAGGGGCCCACATGGGAACTCTGTGGACATTCAGCGGACAGATCTCACACCAGTAAACGGTGCCCACTCGACGGGTGTAGCCAGTGTGTCAGCTGCTTGCCTGTTCCCCCCCAGGGAGCAGCCTCCTAAGGAAGCTAGTTTATTTTGTCACTTGAACGACTCCTGTTGACCTGCTCAGAAATGAGTGTGTATTTAGAATTCAGTTTACAAGTATCTAATTAAACAGATGCTCACTGAGTGCTTGCTGTTTGACAAGGTGCTGGGCCCAGGGCCGTTAGGAATGCCTACAGGCATAAGACACAGTCTTGCTGTCTATTAAGGAATCAGATTGCTGTGAATGTAAGTCTTCTTAATTGGCCTTTGGTGGTGTAACCCAGCTGTTAGGGGAGCACGTGAGAGCACCTTCTCCCCAGAGGGAGTCGGGGAATGCTTGGTGACCAGGTTGGCACTGGAGGGATTTGATGGAGGTGAGGGTCAGTGGAGGAGCCTGGGGGCACCACGTGGAAGGAACAGTGACACCACGGCTGGGAGTCAGGAAAGTCAGCACATTCTGGGAATGGTGAGCAGGTCAGCCTATGCGCAGCACGAGATATTTGTAGGGAAAAGGTGGTAGGAAGTCCAGACAGACTGGTTGGTAAGGATTTTAAGTGTCAGATTGAAATACTATCATTTCCATCCAGGAGACAGACAGCTGATAGACATTTTGGGGGCAGAGAAGTGGTCCCCATCAGAGCTGGGCTCTCAGGGAGCACCCTCCACCGGTGGGGCGGTAGGTGGGAGGTAGTGGGGAGGAAAGTAAGAGGAAGGGGAGGCGGTCTGTTGGGGCGGCTGCGGTGGCCATTGGTGCATAACAGGTAGAGGAGTTTGCATGGTGGACTGGAGGCAGGGACCGCCACAAGGCTGTTGGGGCAGACCTGCTGTGCTCATGGCCGCCTGCGAGCAGGAAAGGGTTTGAATCAGGAAGCACCATGGAACAGCCAGGATTCTCCTCTGTGGCCTGGCAACTGGACTCTGGAGCCAGGCTTCCCAGTTTTACCTATTCCAGCTCTACCACTGACCAGCCGGGCAGGTGACCAGCTGAGCAACTCTCTTCACCCTACCTGTGCCTCTTCCCCCATTTGCAAAATGGGGATGACAATAACAGTACCTACGCCGTGGGATTGTTACACAGATGCAGGGAATTAATAGATGTGCAGGGCTTAGAGTAGTGGCACGTCGTAAGCTCCGTGCAGGTGTCATCATCCCCCACACTGTCAGCCCCCTCGTCACTGCTAGCATCTCCACCACCCCCTCCTCCCCCTTTGTCAGCATGGGGACTAGACGGTAGAACACGTGTCACCTGCTCCGGACAGCGCCTGGCATGTGCCGGCTGCCCGACGAAGCCACCTGTGACGGTCATCGTCCCCGTGGTGCATTCTGTTCCAGGCGGCCCTGTGACCCATCTGTTCTGCCCTCTGCTCTAGAGTGCTGCTGTGGGGCCCGGCGGCCGTGGAGCATCACAAGACATGCCGGAGCCTGGGCAAGTCGCTGTGGCAGCAGCCGAGCCCCGGGGACGTCCTCCGCCTGCTGGATCGGGACCGCATGATGAAGACCATCCTCCACTTCCCCCAGAACCGGAGGCTGCTGCCCCCCGAGGTGCGGAGTCCTGGCCAGAGCCCCCAGGGAGCACTCCCGGCGGCAGGGGGTGCTCGTCTGCCTGCCCCTTCGGGGATTCTGGTGGCCCCTCAACTTCAGCAGACTGTAAAATCCACGCAGTTTGTTAACATTGTACTAAGTGCAGTTCCCACTGCTACAGAGGTACCAAGACAGGACCCCATGTACCTGTCACTCAGCTTCCACAGTTACCAACACCGGCCATGCTGATTTCATTCATAGCTTCTTCCCCCCCCCCAAACAGGCTAGTTTGAAGCCGAACCCAAAGATAGCCATTTCATGTAGGAGCGCTGTTTTCTTATGCTTTTGGATATTCAGAATCATTGGAACTCGAGATTAGTGGCTAAGCACACGCATGTTCTAACATTTATGAGTCCAGAGCACACATTTCTGTTTGTTTCGGGCCATTTCAGGATGCACAGGAACTGATCTTTAAAGACCGGAGCACAGTGGATCTCAATGGCCTTTATGACCCCTGCTTTCTCCTGCATCTCTTCAGTGAACTGACCAGGCCAGGTAATGCAGCCTTCTGTGGGCTGGGGCTCAGGGCCGGGGCCTCAGTCCGCTTTCTTGTGGGAATCACCACCATGATAACTGACGGCTTGTTACTAATCCTGGAAGGATCTTCATCTGCCTTCCCACCTTTTCATTTCAGTGATTTTCAGAAGAGTAACAGTGAATGTTTTGAATATACAGTGATTAAAAAAAAAAAAAAGAAAAAAACTACAATTTTAAAATTTGGGAGCGTCCCTTCATCCTTGAGGTTTTCCTGATTCTCAGTGGCAAGAGCCTTTTCTGAATTCCCACTAGATAGTGATCAAATGCCACCAGATCTTATCTTTGAGAATGAGCGAGAGCCTCCCGAGGTTGGCTTTTTGTTGGGTTAAGTATATTTTTGAAATTGCCTTATGTGTCTAGTAGCCAGAGGGTGGGAGTGTTTGTGAGTGAACTTAGGGAGGAGATAACCCAAGTGAGCACACATATGCACTGGTGAGGACCGATGTCTGATTCCCTCGTGCGGCGGGTCTGTTGGTTTGGGGCATTTTGTCAGTGATAGGCGTCTAGTGATATCTCATTGTGGTTTTCATTTGCATTTTCCTGATGGCTAATAATGTCGAATGGCTTGAGGTTCATTTGCCATCTGTATGTCCTCTTTGTTGAAATGTTGGCGCATGTCTTTTGCCCGTTTTCTAATGGGATTTTTTTTTCACTGTTGAGTTTTGAGGGTTCTTTATATATTCCAGATACTCGTCCTTTGTTGGATGCGTGGTTTGCAAGTAGTTTCTCCCAGTCTGTAGCTTATCTTGTCATCCTTGTGACAAAGTCTTTCACAGAGCCCAAGTTTTTCATTTTGAGCAAGTCCAGTCGATCAGTTTTCCCTTTTGTGGATCTGCCCTGTACTGGTACTCCTGCCTGGGAAAGGCACAGGTGGCCCATGACTGCTCCTCACGGGGCCTCTGGTTACTGCCCCACACCCATCTCTCAGCCTTCTCTGACAGACGCCACCCCCCCCCCAGCAGGGACTTAGAGTCCTGTCTCACAGCCTGGCAGGCTCCACACCCCACCTTCGCTGGGGTGGGAGGGAGCACTGTCATGGCTTTCTCCGAGGTGTTTGGCTGGAGCGGAGCAGTTATTGTCCAAATTTTCTGTCTTGCTAGGCTACTCCTTTTCTAGAGACTAGAAAGGAGACCGGAGAGGGCAGGCTTTTGTTCAGGCTTTGTCTGTGCCAGTTGGTTTTCTGGGTCACTGGCTTCTTCAGCTCAGAGGACACCAGGAGCAGAAAGTAAATGCAGGGAACTCACCTGAGGCCCCCTAGCTGGTCAGCTTCCTTTCCACCTTTCAGAATCGTCTTATATCTGTCCAGGATTTTTCAGTTGTATTTACTGGTAGAAATAGAGGAACTATGTCAACATCTTCCCAGAATTATACATCTAATTTAAATAATTTTTAACATTAGATGATATATTCACAGTTCAAAATTCAGGTGGTACCAGAGGGGGTGTGGTGATTCTCTTCCCACCCGACTTCTGGCCGTTGTTTCCTCCTGGCAGGGACCCATGTTAGCTGTTCCTCACAAGTGCTCCGGGGCCCGGCTTTCTTCTTCGTGGCCTGTCATGTCTCCAGTCAGGTCTACATGGAGGGCACCCAGGGGCAGCAGGTGTGGGGGGTGGGGGAGCTGCACGTTCTGCATCTCTGCTTTTTGGCGTGGCCGGCGTGACGCCTGCAGGGACCCCCAGGCTCCTTCCTACTGGACTTAACAGCAGCATGGATTTAGGTGCAATGGGAAGCCTTATTCGTGCTGTTTTGTCCCTTTTTCAACTTACAATTGCCCCTTTCTGCTCCCGTGCTCCTACGTGTGAACAGACTTTCTTATCCCCCACCACCGCCTTTCCCAACAAGATGACAGGGCTGGGTCTTGGAGGTTTCTCACTGGTGGCCCCTGGGGTTGCTGTGCCCACCCCCCCCCCAGCCTCCGTGAATATGGTGTTCTGTGGCCGAGTTAGATTTCAGTTGCCGAAGAGCCAGGGGCATTTCATGCCTGCGTCAGATCACCCTAACGGCAGGCAGAGATCTTCCCTGTCCAGGGACTCCCCAGGAGCCTAACAGAGGCACAGGGACCAGTGTGTGGCCCGGACGCTCTCCTGCTTCCCCCTGCCTTCAGCCCTGGCGAGGTCTGTTTCTCATCAAACACAAAAATAGATTTTCTGCAGTCTGAAAATATGAGGTAACTTGAGTAGATTGTAACAAATCACTTAGTCTATTGCTAGGGCTCTTAAGAGAAGCTTTTAAGAGACAGGAGGCAAAGGCTTGGAAAGCACTAATAAAAAAATACTAAAATTAGGACACATTGTTGTTCTCAGGATCTTGAATACTGCCATTTTCGGGTGGGGAGGACAGTGTCTGGGAGGCCTTCCTTGAAGAGAGGTAACTCGTAAATGGTCTTTTAAGTTAGGGAAATCTCCAAATACAGTCTATTTTAAGATTTTATAGGCATGGTTACAGGTAAGAAAACTTGCAAAACATATCTGCCCTAAAAAGGATTTGTGGTAGCTTAAAATACCAATTACGCTAAAATCATTCACAATAAGGTAGAAAAATTTAAGAAGCAGAGAGGTGGATAAAGATATAAATACAAAAATTAAAAGGAAAAAACAGACAAGGAAAACTAGGTCATTAAATTTTGCTCAGGAATACTTGTCATCCAGGACAAAAAGTGGAAGCATAATATTTTAGACAAATTTTGTTGTCTGATAAAAGGAAGCATACCAGTTTGTAGGGAGAGGGAGATTTCTAGCAATAAAATGGTAAGTTGAACAGAACAGAAATCTGTGAACAGCATATGGCCAGTGTAGGTTAGGTTTATTGTTGCTGAATTAAATTGTGAATTTATTTTTTACATTATTTTTAACATGTATTTTTCTTTTTGCTTCTGCCCCTGGAGGAAAAGTAAGCACAAAGAATGTCTTATGTGAACTTTTACTGAAATGTGGTATATAGAAATGATTACGAATCCTAGGTGTGTGGTAGGGGCTTTGGCGAAACCACCGGCTGGATCAAGGAGTGGCATGCAACGGGCAGCTCCGCGCGCCCCTTCCTAGGCAGGACCCCCTCCTCCCCGGCAGGAGCCCGGGCCCTGTATTTGAGCTTGACGTGAATGGTACTATGCAGTACGTGTCCTTTTGTCTCAGCTCCACATACCCCACATTGTGTTTGTGGGATTCCTTCATGCTGTGTGTGGAGAAGTTCTCAATGGCGTTCTTACTTCTCGCAGTGGCACCTGGGTCCCTGTGTTGCTAACACCTTACAATCCTAAAAATTGGGCGGAGGAATAGTTTTTCATTGTGGCTGCCAGACTTCACAGAAACTCTAGTCTCACTGCTCCATTTCAGCCTTTGCTGAAAATGGGAACCTATTTTCTTAACCTCACTCTTCTCTACTTTTGAGTCCTTGGCTGAGAAACAGGGTCAGCCAGGGCTCTTAGCAGTGGCAGTGACAAATGCTTTTTCCACGGCGAATTCTTGTCCTCAGCAGAACTGGGCTGCTATCTTCAGCTCATCGTTCACGTGCGTCACAGAACAGGGAGGCCGGCATGCAAGTTCTGTGAGCCTGGTCCCCAGACCACGAGGACACGGGCCCTGTGGACGCCTCCCTCCCCTGCCAGCTCGCCTCCAAGGAAGGGGTAGAGGAGGAGGCGTGAGCATGAGCTCCCGGGGCTCTGGCATGCAGTTGTAATACCGCTGAAGCCCATAAAACATGGGGTGCTTTTTTTTTTTTTTAAAGTTTTTATTTATCTATTTGACAGAGACAGAGACAGCCGCGAGACAGGGAACACAAGCAGGGGGAGTGGGAGAGGAAGAAGCAGGCTTCCAGCGGAGCAGGGAGCCCAATGCGGGGCTCGATCCCAGGACTCTGGGATCACGCCCTGAGCCAAAAGCAGACGCTTAACGACTGAGCCACCCAGGCGCCCCCATGGGATGCTTTTTATTTTAATCCTAGATCATTTTGCTGGTTCGGCCATTTCAGTCTGTTATCAGAAGGCCAAACTGCTATCTGCGAGGTTCCTGAAACAGACAGTGGTATTTACAGCTATGTTTTGATAGCCTGTTACACTTTCCGCACCCCAGGGCAGCTCTTTCCTGAAGGGCGGCAAAGCCAGGACTTCATAGGCTAGCAGATGAGCACAGACATGAAATTGACTTTCCCTCAGGGACACGTGGAAAATCCATTTGTCTTAGAGAATGTCAGCGATTACTAAAAATACCCTAGCCAGCTGAGTGCTAGCTGTTTTTAGTGAGTGTAATATTAAATGTTTAGACTGTTCTCTTCCCCAGATATATTCCATTTACGTGTGTTTGATGTGTAGGTATGTAGGTGTATCTTTTTTTTTTTTTTAAGATTTTATTTATTAGAGAGACAGCCAGCGAGAGAGGGAACACAAGCAGGGGGAGTGGAGAAGAAGCAGCAGGCTTCCCAGTGGAACAGGGAGCCCAAAGCGGGGCTCGATCCCAGGCCTCCGGGATCACGCCCTGAGCCAAAGGCAGACGGTTAACTAACGACTGCGCCACCCAGGCTCCCCTCTACAGGTGTATCTTAACACATCTCATCTTTTCCAAAACAATCTTATCCCACAGTTGGATGCTTTTTTAAGGCTTTTGGGGTTCCCCCCCCCCTTCATCAAAACTAGTCACTTGTTAGAAATGAGGAAATTTAGTCTGTACACCGTGGGAGCCCGGGATGATTCTTTTTTCATCCTTTTAATTTGCATCTGAATATTAAAAATAGTTTTCGGTTGACAGATGTACTTGGGTGTTGCCTTTTTTAAATCCAGTCTGACCATCTCTCCCTTTTAATTGGAACGTGTGCACCATTTACATTTGATGTGATTATTGGTCTGATTCTGTTTTGTTTTCGTTGCTGGTTTGCAGCTGCAGTGCATGCGTGTGTTGCTTTAGGGTTTACGGTACTCACCTGCAGTGTATTGGGGTTCACCCGCAAGGGAGGTTTTACCACGTCAGGGAGAGTAGAAGCACCTCACAACAGTATCAGTCCATTTTTCCCTTCCTGGCTTTCTGTGCTGTTCTTACCAGATATTTCACTGCTGTACGCTCTAAAACCCACAATATATTGTTGTTTTTGCCTCAAATTGTCAGTTACCTTTTAAGGAGATTTAAATATCTTGTATTCACCGTCTTACAGTTACCATTTCTGGTTCCCTTAATTCCTCTGTATAGACCCAGGTTTCCATCTTCTGTCATTTTCCTTCTGCCTCAAATGGTTCCTTTAAGAATTCTTGTCGTTCACATCTGCTAATCAATTCTTTCAGCTTTTTTATAGAAAAAAAGGCTTCGCTTTTTAAAGGTTTTCATGGGGTATAAAATTCTAGGCTGACAGTTTTTTTTTATTTTTCTTACTGTACTTGACAGATGTTGCCACCTGATTTTGGATTGCATTGTTTCTAACAAGAAATCTACCATCAGGGCGCCAGGGTGGATCCTCCGACTCTTGATCTCAGCCTAGCTCTTAATCCCAGGGTCACAAGTTCGAGCCCAGCATGGAGCCTACTTAAAAAAAAGAAAGAAAAAGAGGGAGGGAGGGAGGGAGGGAGGAAAGAAATCTACCATCATTCTTACTTTTGTTTCTCTGGATGTTGTGTGATTGCTTTGAAGATTTTTTTTACTATTGGTTTCAAGCAGTTTAATTAGAATATGCTTTTGTGTAAGTTTCTTGTGTTTGGGGTGTTGATTGAGCTTCTTGGCTCTGTAGGTTTATAGTTCCTGTCAAATTTGGAGAAGTTTTGGCCAGTATCTCTTCAAACTTTTCAGGGACTCCAGTTACATGTATATTAGCCTGCTCGAAAATTGTCCCACAGCTTGCTGATGTTCTGTTCCGGGTTTTAATTTGTTTTTTTTCTCTGTGTGTTTCACTTTGGATCATTTCTCTTGCTGTCTTAGAGTTCACCAATGTCTTTGTCTATAATGTGTAATCTGCTAATAGTCCCCTCCACTGGCATCTTTCATCTCAGACATTTTAATTTTCATCTCTGGAACCTTGGTTTGAGTTTTTATAGGTTCTGTGTGTCAATTTAACATACTCGGTGTTTCCTTTAGCTTCTTGAACATGTAGAACACAGTTGTAGTAGTTACAGAAGAATCCTAGTTTTGTTGTTACCTTTGTCATATCTGAGTCATTTTCACAGGGTGGATTTTCCTCTTCTGATGGGCTACATGCCTGCTTGTTTGAATGTCTGATAATTCTTTATTGTAAACCAGACACAGTGAATTTTACCTTGTTTGGTGCTGGATATTTTTATATTCCTGTGAATGTTCTTGAGCTTTGCTCTAGGACACATTTGAGCTACTTAGAGTTGGTTTGATCCTTGCAGTCTTGCTTCGAATCTCTGTTAGGTGGCACCAAAGCAGCGTTTTGGTCTGGGACGAACTTCCCCCCACAGCGGACATTAAGTCCTTCTGAGCAGCCTTCCCTCTCCCTGTGAACTGTGGGGACAGGAGCTGTTTCCAGGCAGGTGCGAGCCTGGGGTTGTCCCTGTTCTTCAGGCTCGCATGGCTTCCTCATACCCTCTTGCCAGGTGGCACTGCGCTGAAGACCGTGGAGCTCTCTTCTCTGGGACTCTCCCGTGTGAACTCTGGCCACCTTGGCCTCCCAGTTGTGCACTCTGTCTGCACAACTCACAGTTCTCCGGTCTCTGCCTGGGTTTGCCCTCCCTGTGCCTTGGCCTAGAACTCTCCAGACTTCGGGTGGGGATGATCAGAAGGTTCATCTTGTTTATTTTCTGTCTTGGAGATCGCTTCGTTTGTTGCCTCATGTCCAGTGCCTTGAAAAACTTTGTTTCTAGTTTTTAGTTGCTTCAGGTGGACAGTAAATCAGGTTTCTGCCACTCTCTTGGCTGGAAGTGGAAATCCTGGTTATTCTTTGATAGGGTGTCAGTGTTGAGAAAGAGGAAGGGAACTGTGTGGATGCATCTGTACTATCGGTCGCCCTTCAGGGGAGATGCTGGTGGAAGGTCTAGGGAGCTGTGCTACTTCTGAGGGAGAAGGAAGCTTTATGGTCGAAAGGGATCTCTGTGCTCTTGGGCAGTCACCGTTTGGAGACTATTATGTGCCTGTGGAGCTGTTTGGATTACAGAGAAGTAGCTGATTATTACAATTTTTCTTCTTAGTTTTTATTCTCAGGTTTTTTAATTGCCAAAATTATCCTTTTAAAAGTGTAACTTTAGGTGGACAAGAAGAAAGACTTTGACTTTTTAAAAACATTTTTGGTGGCATTTCTTTTATCTCTGGTATATTCCAAGATGACACATTTGGAATCGTCACTTCCAGTTAGCTTGTGTTTGGTTCCTGATTTAACCAGCTCACCAGCCTCTTAGTCTAGGATGTCTGCATGGGTCGTAACTATGACCAGAACTTCTGCTTTATCATTTTTAAGCACAGTGACCTGTCCCTGTTCTAAAACTTTTCTTCACAGTTTTTATCTTACAATGTGTGACAGTATTTATGTTATAAAAAGGCTTAGATCTTATTAAAGAGGATTTAAAGTGTCCTGAATTTTTGTATTGGTAATCAGCCTTTTAAGTTGTGGTCAGGTGGGTCCCCTTATATATCTGACCTTTTCTCTTGGTCACGTCATTTCCTGAAGTGGTTGTGAGTTTTTACAAGGCCTCACGGGTGACAGACAGGTATCAGCTAGCAAGCTGTTTAGACTCTAGCTTTTGTTCAAACTTGGTGAGCCTCTGTTCTCCGAGATTTTTATTGTTTGTTTGAAGAAAGAACTAGGGTTGAAGAATGGATATAAGTTAATACCCCATAAAATTGATGGGCCAGGGGTGCTTGGGTGGCTCAGTCAGTTGAGCATCTGCTCAGGTCATGATCACAGGGTCTTGGGGTGGAGCTCCAGGTCAGGCTCCCTGCTCAGCGGGGAGTCTGCCTCTCCCTCTCCCTGCCGCTCCCCCTGCTTGTGCTCTTTCTCCCTCTCTCTGTCAAATAAATAATAAAATCTTTAAAAATAAAAAAATTGATGGGCCAGGTCAGACAGGTTTGCAGTGGCTGAATTTTCCAGCTTCCCTGCCTTTCACATTTTCCTTAGTGGTGTTTGTGGCTGGGAATTCAGACGCTGTGGGCCGAACAGGGTAGAAACGGGAAGCTGGTTTTCTCTGCCAACCCCCCAGTCGTGTTCCCCAGGCCTCCAGCATACAGGAATCTCGTGTCTCAGGTCTGAACGGCACCTCCATTCTTCTCTGGCTTGTTGAATATTTGTGAGAAGTAACAAAATAATCCCGATTGGGATTGACAAGCATTTTAGAAGCTGCAAGTATGGATTATTGCCATGCAAGGGAAGATAGGCTTTTATCCAACTTCAGCAGAAGTTAAAGGGAGCGGGAGAGACTTACATTTCTTGTGTCTCCCACTCATAGCTGATGTTGGCAAAAAGAAATTTAATTCCGCATGTTACACAAGCATCGTGATCATTCCGTGTGTGTGTGCGTGTATGTGTGTGTGTGTATTTAATGCTCTGTTTTACTTCCATAGAATTTGTGCTGGATTGTCGAAAATTTTTGGATTCCAATTCTCTGGGCCTAACTGTCACAGCCCTCAGCAGCTATGACCCCCACATGCGAGCTGCGGCCTACTACGTGCTTGCAGCCTACTACTCGCAGCTGGAGGGGGCACGGTTCCGAGAGCAGTCCCAGGTGAGTGGGGCTGAGGGTCCTGGCAGACCTCCGGGAGCTGGCTGTCCACTGGGTCTGGTAGCAGCATTGCTAGGGAACATAGAAGCATGTTGGCAGGAGACTTCTGGTAAAGAAACAAGGTCCGTTCCCTTTTAGGGAATGATGCTGGAGGTTGCCTCTGGTTCTCAGCTCTGGGGGAGACTGAGAAAGCTCTCCCCTTCCAGACACTTCTTGTGTGTAGGTGGGCAAAGCAGGTCAGTTTCTTTGGTCTGAACTTAGTGGTTAAGGCAGCTGTTAGCCAGAACACACTGAGCCCTGGAGGCCTGTGCTCCAAGGCAGCAGGAACAAGAACGGCCTGGCTTGTTGGGCCATGGAGCCAGGGTTCCCTCTGCCCTTGAGCACATGCCTGGCTCCTCAAGGAAAAGCAGAAGCGCTCCTGAGATGGCAGTGGTGAGCGGGGACACTGCCAGTATGAGCATTCTCTCTGGTGGCCCCTGGGATGCGAAGAGTGGGCCACCCAGCAAAGCTGTAGTTTAAGCTGCACGAAACAGGGCTGGTCACAGTTCTGAAGACTCTTGTCTTCTTTTCTTTTTTACCCCCTTCTTCTTTTTTCCCTGGTTTTAAGGTACTTTACCTTTTGGATGTAGTCCGGAATGGGATCCGAACTCAGAACATGAGACTCACCTTTACCTTGACTCTCTTCATTGCCAAAGCAGCCTTACAGATTTTGAAGCCAGGTACCACTGTGTGTCCACTTGTCACCGTTAATCCTGCAGGCGTGTGAGAAAGGACGTGTCCGGGTGATCCGGGGCTTGTAACAGTGAGCCGCGTGCATGCCCATGGGAGCGGACAGTGAATAAATCAGAAAGAAATCTGGTGGGAAAGCCCAGTGCAGAACAGCGTATGATGGGGCGTCACTTACTCACATTCGCTCATGGCGTGTGAAGCCGTGCTACATGCCTGTCGTGGCACCTGCCTCACAGGGCTGCCGTGAGGGGGGACGTGCATCCCCCACGTGGAGGGTGCCTGACACGGGACATCTGTCCATCAGCAGCTGCTGATCTGTGTTTGGAAGTGAGAGTGCGCGGCCTGGGGGTCCGTCACTAGGAGGTGTTTGGCCCGGTGTCACTGTGTAGGTGCCAGCTGCGGCCCGAGAACACGGCTCCATGTGTGACTGCCCGCAGGGCCCTACTGCTGAGGTAGCCTGAGGACAAGTGTTGGTCACAGTAGGGGCCCCAGGGTTCGGTGTCACGTGGTCATGTTCAGATGAGGAAGCAGCCCCCCAGGTCAGATAGCTTGTCCAAGGCCCCACAATTCCTCTCCAGTCAAGGTGCTGTTAGAATTCTGATCTAGTTTCCATCTTCTCCTGTATAGTTTTTATTTTATGGCTTTCCTTCTCCTTAGAAACAACAGGAGGGGGGCGCCTGGGTGGCACAGCGGTTAAGCGTCTGCCTTCGGCTCAGGGCGTGATCCCAGCGTTATGGGATCGAGCCCCACATCAGGCTCCTCTGCTGTGAGCCTGCTTCTTCCTCTCCCACTCCCCCTGCTTGTGTTCCCTCTCTCGCTGGCTGTCTCTATCTCTGTCGAATAAATAAACAAAATCTTAAAAAAAAAAAAAAAAGAAAAGAAACGACGGGAGGAAAGACAATAATCAGTCATTTGTAGACTCTAAAGAAAAAGACACTTCCGAGAAACTGTCCTAGCAGAGACCATGGTGATTGGTCCGGGCTCTGCCACCTCAGACCAGTGTCAGGGTCAGGCACCGGCAGCCGGGGTCATGGGGTGGCCTCCGAGGATCCAGGCAGTCGGGCAGGGTGGAGGCGGTGATCTGAGGGTGGGAAGCAGCAGGGGGAGGAGGTGTCTGAGGCTCCCGTGCCCTTCTGACAGTGCCCTTCAGCGAGAGGCCGGTGGGGGTGGGCATCAGCCCAGCGCTGTCTGTGTGGCCCGGTCCCCCCTGCATACCAGCCGATCGGAGCTTGTGCCGTAGGCTGCGGGCGGGGGAAGGGCACCATCCACAGTGGTTTCCAAACCGGGAGAGAATGCCTGTACACAGCACAGAACCGGGGTGTCTTACTGCAGTCTGACTGTCGAGAACGGAGACTCTGAATAAGGATACGAAAGCTCCACGGGGGCAGGGACTTCTGTCTGGCCCCCAGAGCCTGCTCCGCAACTCTGACTGTCTGCTTTGTCCTCAGAGGAGCACATGTACTTGAAGATCAGCAAGTTCCTGCTGTCCCACGAGTACCTGAATATGAACAAAGTTCCGGGCTTCTACCAGTTTTTCTACAGCTCCGACTTTGAGGTGATGCTTCTGAAGTCCCCGAGGTCCCCCAGAGTCCTCCGTTGGGCTGTTAGCCCCTGCTGGCATTCTGGTATTTTCCCCCTGGGCACTGTTGGCGGCACAGTAGCCCAGGTGGACAAACAGTGTTGGAGCAAGAAGGTCGGGAATGCGAAAGGTCACGTAGGCTCGCTTGGAGAAGCTCGCTTGGAGAAGCGCTTTCATTCCATGCGTTGATTTTCAGGTGGCGTCTCCCACCTTAAAAACCCTCGTTCAGAGTCCCCAGTTTTACGGCACTCTCGTTCTGTGTTCTCGGTGAGTGACCGGGCTCGGTGTTCACTGTGCTTTTGTAGAACATTGTGTGAGGTGACCCAGGGCCGTGCTGAAACTCAGCTTGCTCCTTTACTCCTGACCTGAAGAAGCTGGGTCAAATCCTGAGGGGTTTCTGTGACCTAAACAGCAGGAGAGAAGTGTTCTTGCCGCTGTGGCTGCCCCTGCGTTGCCACCACGACAAGATAGCGGGCTTTGAAGAGGCGTCAGCTGAAAGGGCTTTGGCGTGTCTGACGGCAGTCTCCTGTTCGCCTGGTTACAGCACAAGACAGAGCGGGCGTGGGTGTTGGGGCTCCTGCGGCAGGGCATGCGGGACAAGCACTGCTACGAGCTCTGCGCCCGGCGCGGCGTCTTCCACATCATCCTGTCCTTCTTCAGCAGCCGGCTGTGTGACGACGACGCCCAGGTAGGCCGCTCCCACGGTCTGAGCGCAGACGGTCTGTGCTTTTTCTCAAGGTGTTTTTGAGTGGTGGGGGGGAGAATGAGCAGGGGAGGGGCAGAGAGAGAAGGAGAGAGAATCTCAAGCCGACTCCCCGCTCAGCACAGAGCCCGATGCAGGACTCGATCTCACGACCTTGAGATCATGACGTGAGCCAAAACCAAGAGTCGGACACTGAGCCACGCAGGAANAACCCCCCCCCCCCCCCCCGCCCTTCGTCTGAAGGTTTATTTACAAGTCAAAGCCTTGTGAATTTTAGTCCTAGCCTGGACATGACCAACCGGCTAATCTGACATTAAGCTGACTTTCCACAAGGGAAAATGAGATCCCGTGAGTACCTTTTGTGTTGCCTGCACGTATGCAGGCTGTGGGCTGGCACTCGCTGCCATCTGTCCTCGGGTGACATGCTGTTCGTCGTGGCCCCTTCGCTGCACCCTGGCCCGATAGTAAGGCCTGTGCAGAGGGAGGAACTAACCAATAATCGTGACAGATGACCCCTGTAAGTGACAGGGGTGCTTTCACAGAGACAGTTCCGAGCCACGGAATGTCCCTAAATGCACAGAAGCTGTAGATTCTCCAAACGCAGCTAGGAAACGAGTCAGGAGTCAAAACCGGTGGTCTCAGAGCCAACGAGGGAACGCCTCCACCAGGAGCTCGTGTGTGACAGTTCTAAATGCCAAGAGTGGTAGGAAGGAGTAACTAGGTAAAGCTTTTGGTATTTGGATGAATTTCTAACCCCGTCAGCTTTCATACCTGATAGTATATAACATGCGGGTAAATAGGAGCAGGTTAGAAGTAAGAAACACGTTGGAATAAACTGAATGTGGTTGGTAGTTTTTTATTATTTATGACACGAGAATTCTAAAACACCCAATTCACCGTTCGAGGAGCAGTCCCATTTTTATATCTTCCTTTCCAGGTGGTAAAACCAAAGGGACAAAATGGGCCACCCACTGTTTGGGCGAAGAACTGGTCCACATCCTCTCCCAGCCTCACATCTGGGCCGTGTGGTTTCTGAGCCACGACTTTGTGCCCGTGGGTTGGTTCCTTAGGATGGGCTTGCAGGAGCGGGCACCCCTGGGGCCGGGCAGTCGCTGTGGTGTCTGTGTGTCTGGCCGGCACGGCCACCACACTTACAGACTTAGCGAAGCAAGCTTCGTCCGCAGCCACCGCCGGAAACCTCACATCCCGTCGTGTGGTTTAACTTGTTCCTTTGATCAGGTAAACTTGGTGTTCGTACTGAGGAGTGACTCTTAGTTTGGGTTTTCAGAATTGGATTCTGGAAATTCTACAGAACGCTGCCCGGGATGCCCAGTCCGCCTATGAGATCCTACGGGACTATAGCCTTTTAACATGGATTTTGCACATCCTTGAGAGCAAGTATGCACCTCGTGTGTGAGACGTGTAGGGTGGGAAGAGAGTGGGGTAGAGGCCATGGCGTCTACTGCTGGCTTTAGTGTTGACTGGAAACGGGCAGTAGAATCCATACTCTCTAGTTGGGACTTCAGGGGGTCGTCCAGCTAGAGAAAGGATCGGGGCCCCCCTGTGCTGATGCCTCCTTTGTGTGGCAGGCTCCCCATTTTGAGTTGGATGCTGACCTTTGGGGGCTGCGGTGGGCGTGAGCAGGTGGAATTGCTGGGAGAGGGGCCAGCCTGCCACCCACTGCCGGGTGCCGCCGCTGCAGGCAGAGTCTGTCCTATGGCTCCACCCACCCCTGCTCCAGCCGAGGTCACCGAAAGGGGAGGACGTGGCAGTGAGCGTCCCGTACTTGGTTGCAGGTTTCTGGAGACCCAGCTGCTGTCCAGCATCATCTCCTTGCTACACACACTGTGGGTGACCAACCTGGGGGACAAAGGAGTGGTGTCAGAGGGCCAGCCTTCCTGCCAGCCAGGGTCCCAGGAGCCTCCGAAGCTGCTCGCCCTGCACTTGGTCAATGAGTTCCTCTATGTTCTCATTGTGCTCACGAGGCACCTGAGGTAAGCCTATGCCCCGCCAAGCGTGGCCCCTGGCATGGGTCACCTGTGGACATCCCCTCTCAGTGGTCCTCACAGTCACGGCTCCACAGGCGGGCTCTGGGCCCGAGGGCTGCTGTCCGTTGGGGGTAACGTCAGAAAACCCTGTCGGAGCTGCCTCCTCTTTTCGGCTTCAACTTTAGGAGGCTCCTGTCAGGACCCTGCGAACCTGACATTCTAGAAACCTAGCACGTGTCACAGAAGATCATTTGGGCAGGCAGACAACTTGACGATTTGATCCAACCACTCAGAGTGATGTCTTGTAGAAAGAACATCTTTTCCATGACCTTAAAGCTAAGAAAGTCAGGGTGTTCCTAAACTTGCCTCTGCCCTCGCGGGCCTGCACGGACTCGCTGACCTGAGGATCTTCTTGAAAATGTCAGTATTTTCGCCTGGCCCCTTGGAGTAACGCTGCTCAGTTCCTCAGAGAGCTGACTCGTCCTCAGATGCCACTGTCTTGGGGAAAATACAGCCGGTGCGCTCAGAGCTCTGACTCGAGAGCAGAGGTGCTGTGCTAACTAGAAGGAGAAGGTTGATGGCACGTGGCGTGTAATCTCAGAGTGAAAACTTTCTTGATAAAGCACAGGGCATTGGGTCTTTCGTTGTTCTGAATCAAACTGTGAAGTCAGTGCCGACAGACCCGTTTCTTATTCTGGGGCTGTCAAAAGACACGCTGGTGTTTGAGAACCGATTACTATTTGAAATAATTAAAATTGTGTGGAGCAGATGGTATTGAATTTTAAATTCCCTCGAGTTCAGAGTGGATGTCTGCGGGTGCCCACCGTCGGGTTTGGCCGTGGATGGGGTGCAGTCTGGGAGGCCGTGAGGCACGGGGAGTCGGCCGTCGTGTGGTGTTTGGTTAGGCGGCTCGTGCCCAGGCCCTCACGCTCTCTCCGCCTCGCTTTCCCGGTGAGCCATGGTCTCCAAGAGTTTTCTGTGCCTGCAGCATGGAGGGGAGACTCCGGTCCCCACTGTGCGTCCCCTGGA
This sequence comes from Ailuropoda melanoleuca, assembly GCF_002007445.2. NCBI lineage: Eukaryota > Metazoa > Chordata > Mammalia > Carnivora > Ursidae > Ailuropoda > Ailuropoda melanoleuca. The sequence continues at coordinate 11,949,744 of NC_048218.1, forward strand.
GCGGCTTGCTTTTCCCTGTTCTTTGTGCTGGGCTCCGTGTGTCGCACGGACCCGAGTGTCTGTTGTGAAGGGACACTCGGGTCATGCGTGGACCACTGGCCCCTCGGGATCTGTGGCATTGCCGAGCCACCCCAGTCCTGGGCTGCGGGATGAGGAGGCAGCTCTTGCTCAGTCTGTGACGTTGGCTCCCAACAGGCCGACCTTGGCCTCCGCCCAGCTGACTGGCTTCTTCGGGACGCTCGACTCTGTGCTCAAGTACCGGGCCACCGTCATGCAGGCCTTCAAGGACATGAACCGCTTCACTGTGAATGAGACAGTCCTGTCGACCAAGGATGTCCTCATTCTCTTGCACAAATGGAGCCTCCTCGAGAGAGACGCTAAGCTCCAGGAGGACCTGAGAGCGGCCATCGAGAAATACCAAGTCAAGGAGCTACTGAGTGAGTGTCAGGACCCCACTGTCTGGTGCTCCCCAAACTGTGCTCACTTCCCCCACAGAGCAGCCGACACTTCCCCTCTCTGACAGCATTGCCAGCGCTGATGAGGCTTAGAAACCGGGTGCGTCCTCCCTCCTTGGGGAGACCTGGCTTTGAGCTCAGCTCTGCCACTGCCGTGCTCACTGTGAGGGGTAGCGGGTGGCCTTGGTTGTGGTGAGGATGGAAGGGGTCCATCATAAGAGCAGCGGTGACTGTCACAGTCTGGTGGGGAGCTCTCGCTGTGCTCCAGGTTCAGGAGCATGTCCTGTGGGAGCCGAGCAGGGGCCGGCGCTCGGGACCTGTAAGCTGCCCTCCTCTGCCTCTCCCTCCCCCCGCGTTACCCGCCCGCCCCCCCGGATCTGTGTGGGAAAGCGGGGCATCAGTCTCACTGCGTCCTCTGTGTGTGTGTAACAGAGATGCTCAAGGACAAGAGCAAGCCCGTCGTGCCAGCCCGAGCCAGGGGCCCACGGGGCCGGAGGAGCAGGCCTGGGGAGGCGGAGGAGACCGCTGGCCCTGAGCAGCAGGCGGCCACCGTGGAGACATGCAGGGGCCTCCTGAGGTCCATACTGACCCACTGGGGGCCAGCGTTCCCCAGCCCCGAACGGGCTCAGGCGCCCACGGACGGGGCCACCCCTGAGGGCGATGCGCCGGGCCTGGCGTGCACCACCGCGTCGCTGGTGGCCAGCTGGGTGCTGCGGTCGGTGGCGGAGCGCCCGCTGAGCAGGACAGAGGCTTCAGGACTCCTGGGCTGGCTGAAGAGCCACATGCTGCCCCAGCCAGCGGTCGTGAGCGAGCTGCTCAGGGACAGCGCCGCGAGGAGTAGCATCTTCAGGCTGTACACCCGGTTCTGCGGCACCGAGGAGCTGGCGGGGCCCGCTCAGAGCGTGGCCTGCCTGTTCAACGAGGTCCTGCTGCGGCTGGTGGCGGCCCAGGGCCCGGCGCCCAGCCCCTGCCTCCCCGCGGTCCAGACCCTCTGCCGCTCGTCTCTGCAGGAGGATGACGAAGCCACGCGAGGTGAGGCTGGTTCTCGGAGCCCGTCGGTATCGTTGCTGAAGTGTCATGTGGCCGAGCCGAAGGGCTGGGGATCGTAGTTTGCTGTCGGCCTGAACGTGAAGGGAGAGGAGGAGCCCTTTGCCTTTGGTCTCGGGTAAAAGCCCCGTGACGACCGTGTGTGCAGTGGAGAGAGGTGCCCCCCTTGGAACCACTGCGGGGCGGCGGCTTTCCTGCGTCTCCGCGGTCACTCAGTGAAGGGTTCCGTCTCACCGCGTTCGGATGTCCACGTGGCTGCAGATGCGCGTGCCCGTGTGGACTTGCATATATACGCGCGGGCACGTGCGCCATCACGCGCTTGGCATTTAGCAGGTGCTCAGCGAAGGCTTACATGCAGGAAAGATGAACGAACGAGCAGCAAAGGCTTAATTTAAAAGGCTGTAAGAGAGCAGAGGGGGCTGTGACCATGTGCGTGTGGCCCCTCTACCTCCAGGGATGGAAGGGGAGCAGGAAGGGGGGATGGCCTGGGCAGGTGAGCTCCCCTGGGCGGTGGATGACCTCTTCTCTCATCTGGCTGCTGTGGGGGAGTTGAGTCTGGGCCTGGGAAACCCTGTCACCTCCCCCATGCCATTGAGGAAATGACGTGACATGATCTTGGAACCTCTTCACAGACCTCAATTCTGGCTCTCGGCACGGGTGGTCAGAACCAAGAAGAAACTTGGCTTGTCGTAGCTTTCTTTACATTCCACACACACTGACCAAATAAAAAGATAATTTTTTTTTTAAAGATTTTATTTATTTATTTGACAGAGACAGCCAGCGAGAGAGGAGGGAACACAAGCAGGGGGAGTGGGAGAGGAAGAAGCAGGCTTCCCAGCGGAGCAGGGAGCCTGATGCAGGGCTCAGTCCCAAGACCCCGGGATCATGCCCTGAGACGAAGGCAGATGCTTAATGACTGAGACACCCAGGCGCCCCAAAAAGATAAATTTAAAAATAAAAATAAAAAAAGATTAACACCAAAGTTAAAGGCCAAATTAATGTGTCTGGGACACATGCTTCCTCCTGTTGCCACAGTTCATTTGGGCACTGAGCAAAGCTCTGTGTCCCCAGGCGTGGGGAGTGGGGGTGACTGGTTTTCCAACAAAGTAGCTTTGTGTCCTAATGACATTGTCTATCTCTTCCCCAGCCACTGCAGCGTTCCTGGTGTCCCTGTACATTAAGGACATCTGGCTGGGGGCTCAGCGGCCGGACACCCTCTTAACCCATGTCCAGATGATCTGCGATGCCACAGAGGACACGCTGAGTGATGAGGCCATCGTCATCCTCTGCAAGGACATCGCCGCCTCGGTCCCTGACGCTGGATGCCCTGCCATCTGACGCCTTCTGGCACCAGGTTCTAGAAGTTTGGTTGAGTCAAGGGTTTCCATGCAAGTCTTATATAATGACAAGTTCTGTCTGTATTAACTTGTTTCCTGACAAGCAAAGTTGGCTTATTTAATTCACCAATAAGGACGAAGCTCAAGGGACTGTGGGCACAGCATGGTCAGAGCTGTAGTGGGCGTGGGGCCTCCTGGGCTGCAAGCTCGTTCAGTGTTCACATAGGTAAGACCCTTCCCCTCGGCCTCGCCGCTCTTCAGAGAGTACACCTCGAGTTGAGGTGACCCTTCTGAGCACTTAAGGGATTTGTGCCTGTGAAAGCCAAGATGTCCGAGAATATAAGACATCAGATAAAAGAGTGCAAAGAGAGATCTTTCAGCTTTTCTTTCCATGAGAAGTCTTACAGAGCTTTCTATAACTTTTTGAGTGAATGAGCTCCTGCCAATTTTAATTATTTTCGTAAGTAAAAGGGTGTTACCCTGAATCCTTACAGTATAAAATTGATTTGACCTCTGCTTTGGAAAAAGAAAGCCTGTATTTTTTTTTAATTGTCTCAAAGGGGAAGTTTGGGATTTTATAACTTGTTAATAAATGTCTATTTTTGTTAGGCTTTTGTGTTTTGCTTAACGGGTATTAACAGACCATTTTATTTCACAGAAGCCTGCATTTTAGAGGTCAGGATTTGACTTTTAAGGTTCCTGTGTTCATTGGTGCCGCAGCTGACAAACCTCAGGAGAACGCTGGCCTGTGCACTTAGAGCTCCTCATGTGCCCACGTCCCTCCCACACGGCGTGGCCCCCGGTGGGGGAGGGGGGCACTGCTTAGCCATCGTCACAGGACCTCACAGCGGCCTTCCCTGTCCATCGGGGACACTTTTCTATTCCTGCAGTGTTCCTTAGACTCGGTTCTGGTGTTTTTTCATGATTTAGGACTTTTAACCAGGATAAGAGGAATGCTTGTCTGCCTCCAGTCCCCTTAATCACATATGGGCTCATTGTCTAGAAAGCAGGGAGTGGCTGCCTCGCCTGCCCGCCCACCCCAAACACCTACAACACAGTGTTTTTTGAGACCATTCCTAAATCAGAATTCTGCATTTAGATTCAAGTAGGAAAGTCCACGTGTTCTTTCTCGCCCCTTTTCTGGGTCTCTGAAGCTCGTCAGTCTCCCTTGCCTTGTCTCCCTTTCTAACCCACCGCCCCTGAGTCAGGTGAGGCCGAGCCTGCCCCCATCTGGGGGATTTGTCAATCCACCTGGGGTGGGATGGGTTCTGTGGGCTTTGTACTTCCAGGCTCTCTCTGCCAGGGCCAGGCTGTTGGGCGCTAGAGGACTAGATCCTTCAGAGGACTCAGACCAGAGGTCCCATAACGTCAGCCAGATGGGACCCATCCTGCCAGCTCAGAGAAGTCCTGTGACAGCATTCCAGTGCAGACCCTCTCCCCTTGGGCTCTGTCTTTTAAAGGCTTTGGGGAGGTCGGAAGTGTGATTTGGGTCCCTTGACCACAGTCAGTGGGGCTAGGAGGGCCTGCACTGCCCTGTCTTGGTAACAGCGGGTGACAGTGGGGGATGGGTAGGAACATCACAGGCCCTCCCTGGGTGTCCTAAAGAAGGTTCAGATCCACCTAGAACTCAGGGTTGATAAATATTACAGCAATATGGGGTGCCTGGGTGGCTCAGTCAGTGAAGCGTCAGACTTGGTTTCAGTCCTGGGGTGGAACCCCGAGATGGGGCTCCCCACTCAGCGGGGAGTCTGCTTGTCTCCCTCTCTCTCTGCCCCTCTCCACCACACATGCACACACTCTGTCTCTTTCTCTCAAATAAATCTTTAAAAAAAAAACTATATTTCAGCAGTAATAGTTGAAGCTAAGAAGTGGTCCAGTAAAGATTAGTAAGCAAATATTTTTGAAAATTCATGTATGTTTTATTTTGTACCCTTACCAAAGTGAACATAAGAAGTAAGTCTGCAGGTAAAATGCACTGGAAATCAGTACCATTGAGGGCTGCTTCCCTGTGCTGGGGGTACCGCACGCCCTGGATAATGCATACTCGTGCCCCCTCTTGGAGTACAGCTTGGCCTAGGTGCACTTCCTGGTGCACTTCCTGCTGCACGTAAGCAGGCTTTGCCAAGGCACTTGTGTGTCCAGGTCGGTTTGAGTTCACCAGTGTGCTCGGAGAGGTTCTGTCTCCAGGGGGAGGCTTGCCCCGCCTGTTCCTGATGTCAGCTGATGCGGCGGGGGTCATCATCCCAGGCCAGTTCCTGGAGGAGAGCAGGGTGGTCTGGGGGGCAGAGTGGGGCAAGGATGGAGGGGCTCGTGGCTGCAGCCGCTGCTCAGGGCTGCGTGCTCTGCTGCCCGGTTCTCCTCCCAAGGTCGGAGGAGCCTGTGGGGTGTCTCCGGATGCAGAGGGAGAGGGGGAGGCTATGACTCCAGGGGCTTGGTGGGTGGTGCTGGGCGTTGTTCCTGCGGACAGAGCAGATGGGAAGCAGGCATCAAAGCTGGCCAGAGAACCTACTGGATGCTTTCCAGTTGCACTGTCCTGCCTGCCCAAAACCCACAAAGAAGGCATCACAGGGTAAGAGCACCTCCGCTAAGGGAGCAGATCCTGGGGGAGGGTCAGCCCAGCTTACAAAGGTCACCACTGTGGGGAAATGGAAGATGACAGGCAGTGCTTGATGGTGACCTTGACCCTCGGTCATTCCCTCCAAAGTCACTTCTCCCTCACATCCATGTATGATGGGGAGCAGGCAAGGTGACCTTCCATCCATCCCCGTTTGAGTAGTTAGCTCCTATATCTGTGCCTCCAGCCAAACTTGTGTCTTAGCTAGAAACCCGTACTCTGGACGTCTCTACTGAGCGTGAGGTGCGGGGGCAGTGGGCACAGCCGCCTGGCGTGAGCCGGCCCACCATGTACTGCCTGCCTTCCATTTCATCAGTGAAATGGGACCAACATTGCCTCTTAGCTGTCATCAGGATAACGAGGTGATGGATTGGTAGAGAACTAGTCTCAGAACTAGTTTCAACTCATTATAATTCTAACATGAATGAAGAGGATCAGGAAGGGAGCCCAATAGAGCAGAGCCCTCCTTTCAGATGATGCTAGCATAGTTTTTTTAATTTTAGGCATAGAAAGAGCAATGCCTCAGGGAGCAACTCAGCATCTCCTTCCCAAATCTTACAGTAAGACCATTTGGCTCCCCTGAGCATCCCATGCCCGTTAAAATGTCTGGAGAGTGCTTTCTTTGGTGTCAGGGCAAACAGCATCTTCCATTTGCCCTGTAAAATGGTAGCCCTGAAAGGCACGCAAGACGACTCAGCCACGGCCCCCTGTGTGCCCACCGGACCTGGGAGCTTTCCACCGGGAGGGTAACTGACCGTTCTTGAAAACTGTCCCCAGCACAGGACTGGCTACAAGTCCCCTCAGAAGAGTGCGTTCATTTACCCCCAGATGCCTCTTGGGATATAAATCTGCTTAAATTCAATGTGAGTTCTTAAAACTAGAAAAAAAGAATGGATTTCTTCATTGCTCAAAAGCTGGCCCCTGACTCCCCGGGTGCCCAAAGGGAATCAGAAGTGACATGGGAGCCACTGTGGAAGCAGAGAGAGAGCCCCCTTGAGATAGATCTGGGCATGCGCAGCTGTGCAGGTCTTCCCTGAACCGACCCCACCAGGTAGCAGGGCCACCCTCTCTTCTCTGCCCTCCCTCCCTCTCCCAGAACCAGCTCTGCTCCAGTCTCTGCTGCCAGCTTCCTATGCTGACTTACGGTTTCCACTCCCCAAAACTGCTTGGTCCCTGATGGCATCCAGCCTCAGTCTTCCTCCTGCACCACTCAGTGCTCCCTGGCCCTAGCATTTCTGTCAGGCCACGCAGTTCAAGGGGCTTTGGCCAGCGCTGGGCAGGCCCTCTTGGGTCAGTTGCCCACCCCTGGTCCCATCAGCTAAGGCAGAGAGAAAGGTAGTCTAGGGTCCCCATCTAGGACAGTCTTTAGGACAGCAGTAGCTGTTGGGGGGGGGACAGATTAAGCTGGGGGGGGATTGGATGTGGTGGGCCAATTGTCTAGCACAGGAGAATTAACCTCTAATGAGCTAGGTTAATTACTAGATAATTATTGCTTGGAGCTCCTAGATTTTACCTCCAGTTTAGCTACTAAGGCACACAGTAGGTATTCAATAACAGATGGTGGTCATAGATGCCTACGTTTGGGTCCCCTTTTCCTGGTGAGTCGTTTGGCAAGACCTAACTGCCGTGTGGTGTCATTTTGGATTTATTTTCTCTAAGAGCTTAATTGAGATGTATTTTATATACAGCAAAGTTCATCAGTTTAAAATGGAAAATTCAAAGATTTTCAATGTATTCACAAAGTCGTGCAACCATCAACACAATCTGCTTTAGAGTATTTTTGTCATCCGAACAAGTCCTGGCCCCATTAGCAAGCACTAATCTGCTTTCTGTTTCTCTATAGAGTTTTATTTATTCTAGATGTTTCCTACCCGTGGAATCCGACAATACGGGGCCTTTTGTGTCTAGCGTCTTTCACTTAGCACAGCGTCTTGGAAATGCATCTGTGTCGGAGCAGGAATTGGGGATTCATTCCTTTTTGTGACTGAATAATATTCCACGGCGTGGGCCTGTGGTCACTCGCTATTTCTCCCCGTGACTTACCTGCGTCGGCACCCTCTGTACTCACCTCACCTGTGAGGAGCCTGACCAGGACATGTAGAGCAGGATGAGGAAGAGAAGCATGACGAAGAATGCCAGGCTCACCCAGAAGGTGATGACAATCAAATCTGTGTGGGGGGGGGTGCATCGCAACGTCAGCGTGACGCCACAGAAGCCCGCGGCCAGGGGAAATAGGGCCCTGAAGAGAGGCATTCTCCCCTCTTCCAGCCTCTCAGCAGCGACCAGTGGGAAGAGTTTTCCACCAACAATAACCTTGGGAAGGACCAGGGCAGCAGGGAAGGGACTTTTTCCCAGAGTAACTAGCAGCAGGGTCAGTTAGGGGGATTGCTGAGGGAAAAAAACCAGTCGATGAAATTGGTTGGCACCCCGTGGATTTGCCTTTTTCAGCTGCTGCTGCTCCCCTCCTTCCCTTTCTTCAGAGGGAGAGGGGCTGTGGGCAGCTCGTGTGAGAGCCAACCTCCCCTCCCCTGTGAGGGTAGCAGGGGTCTTTGGCGACTGCTCCATCAGGGGCAGACTCAGAGACCCCAAGAATGAGAGATTTAGGAGGAGGTGGGCTAGACTAGGGTCCTGGAACGTTCCCGTGGAGGGCAAGGTCGAGTTTTTAACCGAGGCCTCCCTGGCCCCTTTCTTTCAGGGACATGCGCCCAGCTGGGAGAGCAGTGACGGGAGAGATCACCTGTGCAGCCAGCCCTGTATTCGTGGCCAGAGGCTGAAGGGGCAGGGAAACTAGAAATCATCATTAGCCTCTCTGGGGCCCTGGGTAGAACCTGGCAGGCCAGGAGGTGCTGTTCCCCCCACCCCCGGCTCCACATCAGGAACATTCTGCAAGTTGCAAGCCGCTGTTGCAGTACCGTGGTATTTCTTGGTGGTCGACGATGGCTATGGGCACAGCGCACCGGGCTCGTAATTAGTGTGTGCAACTATCTTATCCCAGACACACTCATGCCCCCGAGCCCAGAAGCCCCCAGCGGGACATGCTAGGCACCTACGTGTGTGAGCAAAGGAGGCTATCAAAGGGTGATTACCCCACAGGAATTTCTTAAGCTCCCACTCAAGCCAGGCGCCGCCAGGGGCTGTGAAGGATTGAGCGGGGGCACACTAGCCCAGCAGAAATGGCTGCCATGTCTGTCCTTGCACGCTCCCCGCCACATCCTCCTCTGCACTCCCGTAGTACTTCCTACTTCCGGGGATAAGCCTGCCCGGCCTTGTGTCATGTTTCGTTAAACAAAAAGAGGTTTATGAATGGGTAAGCAAATGAGGACACCAACAAATTGAATGAATGAATGAATGGGGTGTTAGAGATTTGTGCGTCATCTACATAGAGCCGGAAGTGAAGGCCTTGGGGGTAAATAATGGCACTTGAGTAAAGGGTGCCACCTCTACTCTCCATGACCCGAGACAGGGGGAAAGAGAAACCGAAGGCCAGTGAGAGTTCATCTTAGACCTTGACAGCACCACAAACAGTTACAAGGAAGAGAAGGAGTGCTTGCTGAAGAAATCAGAGTCCCCACTACCTTGTAATGAAGCATCAGCAACTTGGCCTCCACGCTCCATAAAGACAAGGACAACAAAGACCCCCAGGCTGGCTCCCACATCTCTCCTCTCTGTCACTGAACTGAGAAACAGATGGTGGTACCCCAGAACGCTGACCACTTTTAGGGGGTGTATGGGCTCCTGGGAAATAGGGAATGAGGTCATTACATCTGTCCTTGCAAGGAGTCTCTGAAGTTCTCCGCATTCCCTGACTGCTCACCATGCATTATTCTAGAACACCTGCTTCGGTTCCACCAGCTGGTCACAATTCATCTTATAACCCTTGAAGTGGGAATATAAATGCTTTCAGAAGTTTTGGTTTTATTCTGTAAGAATGTTTTAGATTCAGGCAGACACCACTGCTCTCCCTCTTCATAAAAATCATACAGGGTTTGAGATCTTCGGCACCTAGAGAAGCTCTGTCAGCACCTCTAAGAAAACAGCCTCAGAAGTTCAACAGCTGAGACACCCCTGCCCCTTCCCCTGGGCTCACATGTGCCTGCTTAGCCCTTGGTCAATTATCCCCACATACTGAGCGGGAAATGAAGCAACACCTTTCACAGAACACAGTGTCTCCAGAGAACTGAAATTTGAATTGTTTTCGGACCAAAAAGACGATCAGTAGCCACTGGCCATTTCCTGCACTAAATTCTCTTTTCTTATGTTCTGTTGTAAAAGACGGCCAAAAAACCATAGGGTTCTTTTTCCTCTTCCTATTGAAGATTCAGTCTAAGTGTTTGGAGAGAACATATCGTTCCAGGGCAAAAGATGTCATTCCCCAGTGCTGGAAATGTTTAAACATCTCTGGGCTTCTTTTTACAACAATGAGCACCAGGCTGGCTTGACAAGGAAACTGGTCCAGCTGTGGAAAACTTTCCTCTCCTCTGCCTCCACTTCCCTACCCTCCCATCCCCGTCCTCTTCCCCTCCCCTTCCTTCCTTTCCCTCCCCCCTTCCTCATTTACTTCCTTTTTCTCTAATCCCCTCTTCCCCCCCTCCTTCCTTCGTTCCTTTCCAGGTCCACACTGGCAGAATGAGGGGAGTTAGGCATCCACAACCGATTGGCAAGAAGAGGCTCTGATGGTACGGTGGGGCTTCACACTGGGGCATTTCTCATGCTACCGCGGAGATGAGAAATTAATCTGACCCAAATAAATACTCCCTACTCATACCAGGCCCTCAGTTTTGTTCAATTTTGTGAACTGCTAAACCTGTTTTAGCCTTCCTCCAAATGCTACTAACATTTGGGTCCCAGAGTCCTGATACGAGATTAATTTCAAGATTTTTCCCTTCTTGGGGAACAACAACCAGGTTAAGGGCCTAGGCTCACCACCTAGGTGGTGCTGAATTCAAATTCTGACTTGGCCATTTTCTAGCCATGGGATTTTAGGCAATCTGAGGTTTTTACATCTCTAAATTGGTTAAAAGTGGTTGATGGTATGTATTAGATAGACTGTTAGTTGGATTAAATAAAATAGTATATATATAAAATGCACATGGCACAGTTCCTTGTTTAATGGTTATGAAATGATATATAAATAGAACTAAAATTATTTTTTCTGTTTAGAGGGTATTGGGCAAGTGGTATCACTGTGTCCTTCAAGCTCCACTGAAATGTGAGATATGAGTAATTGTGGTATAGACTGCTCGTTGTGAATCGTAATGTTTGCTCACAGGTTTTTTCATAGTAATAGAAGCCCCGCCTTTTGCTACCTGGGATAAAGACTTCATTTCCCAGACTCCCCTTCAGCTAGATATGGTCATGTGACAAGGTTCTGGCCAATGAGATGTGAGTGGGGCTCTTAACGGGACAGCTATTAGGAGTCCTCCTGTAGAGACTGCTAGATTTCTAATAAACTCGTGTCCCTTCGTATTTCCGTATTCCGTTTTGCTGGTGGGAACGTGGATGTGATGGCCGGAGCAAGGTTTGGAGCGTGAGGTTGAGGGACATGCCCGGGGGGTTGGCAGAGGAAGGAGCTGGAAGGAAGCTGGCTTCTGAGGAGTTCAGGGAGCAGACCCAGCCCCGGCTCCTGCAGACTTCTGTGTGAGAGGCAAACCAACCTCTCTTTTGTCTGGTACTCTGCTAGCTGTAACCAATCTTCTTCACTGAATCAGTAAAAAGAGCTGACATTTTAAATGAGCGTACCAAAACTCACAAAACCAAATGCATGCTGACTTTCACAATAATCATCCTCTATCATAGTCATAGAAATTTTCCTAAAATACATATCTTGATAAAGCATTTATAAACATTTACCAAAGATTCATAAACATTTATAAATTCTTTTGGAATTATCACCGAGGACGCACACACCATTTTTGCTACTTCGTAAAATCATATTTTATTTTCAACACCCAGGCAGTACCAATCAGCTCAATCATCCCTTCCATTCACCTGATTGGTTTATGGGTGATACTTAACTATTTCACCAAAAGCAAATACACCCTGGAAAGGGATACACAGTTTACCACTGTAGATGTCCCATAGAATATGCTGTCACTACCAAAGTCAGTTCCAAAAGAAGGGTCCCAACCAAGCAGGTTCTGAGCAATAATGGAATCATTCACGTGTAGCACCTCTAGTTGGGGCTACATCAAGGGGAAATTCGTTCCGAGGTAAACAGTCTCAAATCTTTTTTAAAAATCACTTTCGCTGCCAATGTCCTATCTATAGGGCTGACCGTTTGCTGAAGACTTAGAAATCTTGGTTAAAGTTGTAACATGAAATTGATTGCTCTCATGCGAGAAAAGAGTTACATGTAGGTCTTTCACTCAACCTTTTCACTGAGTTCTCTGCCTTGTGTTCAGTAGAAATGGGTTAGCGGTGTGTTTCTGTTCTTCCTCGCCCAGCTGTGGGAGCAGCAGAGGAACAGACCGCCTTATTATTGAAGCTGCCAGAGCCAGCACATCAGTGAAGTCGACATAGGCTATGACAAATTTTTCCTAAGCCATGATTAAAGGAAGGAGACATATTGACCTGAGAAATAAATAATACAGCGTGAAAGCCAGGCACTACCCAAAGGAAATCAGTCCAACTGCAAGGGAGCATCAGAGCCGATCTAGAGATTCTTTGCCTTAGAGTAATATGTAGTGCTGCTGTAACATTGGTATATGGGACTGTGTTCCCCTAAGCTTAGCCTCTGGAAAGGGGGCAGATAGAAAAGCAATCATATAATTCGTTCAGGCAGAGCCTCAGGAAACAGATTTGCATTTCCCATCTTTTTGATAGTGTTAGGGGGATTCTTAACCTTTCCCTGAAACAAATCACATCTGAAAATCACAAGGGTAAAAAATCCTTGTGAAGTCCCTGCAACAAAGTCACACCAGATTTCAAGCCAGCCCTGGGAAAGAGCAACCCAGAACCTTCGAGTCAGCACTGAGGGCTCCATAAAATATGTGTATCAGTCCCTGGATGTTCCCAATGATCTGTCCATCCATGATGGAATAAATTCCAGGGTATAAGCATGAACACAAAAATCTTAAAATCCTTCCTGCTTGTTAGGTGAACGCATGAGCCTGGGTATTTTTCCTTCTATTTTCCTCCTCCTCTAGTTGTCACAAGAGTCGAACCCAGCCTGGTCTTCCACATTTCAACCAGCCACCCCAGGTGACCTTCCAGAAGCTTTGCCTTTGTCTTACCTTAAAGCATCCCTGGCTCCTGGCTCCATTCCCAGCATCTTTCTACCTTTGATGTGTACCTCTGCCCTGAACTGGGAGGTGAATCTCTCTGATCTGTTCAACTGGGTCAGAAATCCAACCCAGAAGAACTGGCGAGGAGAGAAAGGTACATTTGTCAGCGGAGAAGCTCACCTGCTTTCGCAGTGTGACCTCTGTCCATCCTCCTCTGGCCTCATGCTCATCTTACCCGACCTTCAAAGCCAGGTAACAGAGCATCCCTGAGACCGCCCGACACTGCCTTTTGCTGATCATTACGGAAAACAAAACTGACACAGTGATAACAGTAGCACAGGGTGTGGATGGTGGAGATTTCTGTTTTTGCATTTTGGGGGGGGTTGTTGTTTGTTCTTTTAAAGATTTTACTTATTTACTAGATAGTGAGAGAGAGAGAGAGAGCACAGGGGGAGAGGGAGAAACAGACTCACTGCTGAGCAAGGAGCCTGACGCAGGGCTCGATCCCAGGACCCTGAGATCATGACCTGAGCCGAAGGCAGACGCTTCACCACCTGAGCCACCCAGGCGACCAATTTTTGTCGTTTATAAGCCACCCAGTCTATGGTATTTTGTTCTATCAGCCTGAACAGATGAAGACAGTGGCTTAAAGAGCAGAAATTTATTTTCTCACAATTCTGGAGGCTGGAAGTCCAAGATCAAGGTTTCCACAGGGTTGGTTCTTCCTGAGGCCCCTCTCCTTGGCTTGTAGATGGCCGTCCTCTCCCTGTGGCCTCACGTGGTCTTCCCTCTGTGTGTGTCTGTGTCCTGATCTCCTCCTCTAAGGACACTGGTCATACTGGATTGGGACTCACCCTTATGACCTCAGTATAACTTAATCACCTCTTTAAAGACCCCTTCTCCAAATACAGTCCGGTGCTTAAGTACTGGAGGTTAGGACTTCAATATAGGGATTGGGTGGGTGGCGGGGGACACAGTCCAGCACATCACACCAAGGAAAGACACAGTTGGGAGAGATTCAGACCTCCATGGAGATGTGGTTTGACCATTGGATAGCAGAGATGTTGGCTGGTTCAGCCAGGCCTGAGCTAGTCTAGAGCTGCTGAAAAAACCATAGACAGCCCTCTAGAGTGGGGTGCAAACGACCAACAGCTTGTAGGGGGCCCCCTGTCAGGGGCTTGCGACTCCTGCCCCCTGTGGGCCACAGAATGCCTGGGTGCCTCAGGTCCCAGGTCGAGATGGCTGCAGAGAGGTTATTGCCGCGTGAAACCACAAGCTCTCAGAGGGACTGCATTCTGGGCCAGTGACAGACTGTCCCACATGTCCTCACATGCCCCCTGCCAACCCCCAGCCCAGCCCTCCTACAGTGCCTCCAGCGCCCAGAGCCCTGTCCTGAGAAAGCTGAACTCTCGGCTCACTTCAAAGGAATCGTTTGTCACAGAGCATATTTTGAAGGCAATAAATTGGTAACTGACACAGATAGCCATCGTGAAAATTAACGAGGTGTGCAAGAGCGGCCTACTTCACATCCGTTTATCTATTCATTGCGCAGAGACGGCGCCAGGCACTACTCGGGAGCTGCGGAGAGAGAGAGCAAGACAGAGGAAGGTTCCTGCTCTGCCATTCATCCCGTCCGGGGAGACTCTGCCCACTAAACACGTCAGGTGTCCTGGAAAGAGTCCTCAGGGATCAGAGCCTGGAATTGAAATCCTAGCTCTGCAAATATTTTACTGGGTGACCCGGGGGAAGTCACTTGGCTTCTCTGTGCCCCAGGACCCCCACACACTTTTATTCCCATGGCTGCGACACCAAACACACTCATTTGTTTATGCTGGCCCCTCCTTCCCAGACTGTGACGTCCTGAGGGTACAGAGCTGGGCAACTGTGTGTTTCCAGGCGCAGCATGTGGCTGTTTCCTGCCTCGGTGTCACCTGCCACCCACCCAAACCTCAAATTTATAGATTCGCCAGAGGGATATTCTTGGCAAGCAAATTGGACCTTGTCTCTTCTCTGCTTACAATTTTAAATGACTCCCTGCAGCTCCCATGAATCCTCCAAGGCTGACCGGCAAGAATCTGGCCCCCATGTCACTCTTCCCCCAAACACCCTCCATGTCACGCTTCCCAGAAGCAGCTCCTGCCTAAGCTCGAGTGTAACCCGTTTCCCCCCACCCCATGCTGGCCCTCTGTTGGTCAGGCGGAGTCCCTGTGGGCCTTCGGACTCAGCTTAGCCCACAGTTCCCTGTGAAGCCTTCCCTGCGTCTTCCCTCTCTGCGCTCTGCCGGCAACTTCTGCAAATGTCCAGCATGACACCGTGAATCACATAACAGCTTATTAATGATCCGTATCTGCCACCTTACTGGAAATAGGAAAAGTCGAATGTAGACAGAGTGTTAGATGACACTGAGACATCGTTACTGAGATGCCTAGATACAGTGCTATATTCTTACTTGTTACCATTTTCTGAGGTTTGGTGGAGGGAGGTTGTGATGTCTGTAACCTACTTGGAAATACAGCATCATCATAAAATAGATAATAATGGTCATAAAATAAAATCATTCTTCAGAAAAATCAGGGACAGGGATTTAGTCTTTTGGGATTTGTGTCTCCAGCTGCCAGTGCAATGCCTGGCCTATCATGGATAGCCACAAAATCTTGCTGGTTGCATTAATTGTGAGCAAAAGCAAGAAGGTAGGACAGGTATGATGTGTTTCTGGTATGGTGTGGAAGTGGGGCTTGTTGAGACGGATGAAAAACTAAATTGACAACACCAAATTTCAGAGGAACTACCAAGAGGAAAAGGGAGATTATACTTTTTGGAGATGGCAAGGGCAGGGAACAGTGCAATGGGCATGTGGTTGCTTCTGGAGTCCCTCCCATGCAGGGACGCCATGAAGAGTTACACAGGTTGTGCACTAGTCAAGGAATTCCACCTGGATATGTTGTGATTAACTGTGTTCTCAGAGTAGGAGCCTTTTCCTGATTTCTGTGATCTGGGATAGTAGCAGCTTTATTCCTATGCAAGTGGGACTGGAGGGAGAAGAGGGGAGTTAAGATGACCATCTGATGTGCCTCAGTTCCCCAGGATGCATCCATGTGACAGTCCTGGGCAAACCTGGAGGGTTGGTGACCCTAAGGTGAATGTAACTAGGGAAAGAAGAAAGAGGTTGAGAGAAATGGAGGAGAAGATGTAGAGACACAGAAACCAGGGGGACGAAGGAGGCGGGCCTGCAGGTTGATTTTTCTGAAGGGGCAGTTTCAGATGATGGTGGATGCAGAGGACCAGAGAAGGGAAAGTGGGCACAACTTTGAGAAGTTCAGCAACCAGAGGTGGGAGAGGCTTTGGCTGATGGTCCAAGAGGGCAGTGGGGATGCAGATCCGGGTGTGTTTTAGACACAAAGGGGAAAGCCGGTAGAAGGGGAGAGGTGGTGTTGAAGATGGACTCTTCCAGGCTGAGCTGATGAGCTATGAGGAAACATGACAGCATTTTGACAAAATAATGAGTGGATGCCCCATGCTGGGCTCCCCTGCTGGCTCCTCTGTGCCCACCCATCACTCTGGTGACCAGGTCTCTGGACGTCCCGCTGGGGCTACTGTTCCCAACCTTGTGGGCACCCATGTTCCCTCCACACCACTAATGGTCCTCTTCTGGTGACCAGCTTGGTTGACATATTGTGATGGTTAATTTTATGTTCCAAGTTGACTAAGCTCAGGGATGCCCACACAGCTGGTAAAACATGATTCCTGGATGTATCTGTGAGGTGCTTCTGGAAATGATTAGCATTGATTCGCTGAGTAAGGACTGAGACTGAGTAAGTAGACTGAGTAAGGAGATCCGCCCTCACCAGCGTTGGTGGGCATCGGCCAATCCACTGGGGGCTCAAGTGGAACCAAAAGGCAAAAGAAGGGCAAAGTTTGCACTCTCTCCTTGAACGGGAACATCTGTCTTTGCCTGTGTTCAGACACAGGTCCTTGGGCCTTTGGACCCTTGGACTTCAACCATAGGCTCCTGGAGTTCTAAGGCCTTTGGACTTGGACTGCATTACCACTGGCGTTCTGGGTTTCCCCGCTTTCAGAAGGCAGATGGCGGGACTTGTCAGCCTCCATCACTGCGTCAGCCAACCCCTATCATCAGTCTCCTCTTGTCCATATCAACATACGTCCTATTGATGTGGTTTTTCTGGAGAACTCTGACGGATAGAGTCACCACACAGTGAGGGTCTGTTTCTGGGGTGAGGACATAATCAATCTCAAGGCCATTTTTGTGGGCTTGGCTACCTGCCATGTATTTCTTTCTGCCACACGGTTCTGTGAATTGGCAAAATGGCCCACTTCTCAAGAGGGTCCTTGTCCCAATGAAGACTAAGTGTGACAAATAGTCACAAGAGGTCACACAGTGTATCATTCCACTTAGGTGAGGTGATGTCTAGTCAGTTCAGGCCACTTTAACAAAATATATATGTATATCTCTCCCAGTTTAAGAAAAAGAGGGTCTCTGTCAAAATGAACTAAGTGTTTACAATTCTGCCGAACTGCCCAGAATGTGGAGTTATTGTCACCCACCTCCAGCAGGCTCAGGGTCCTTGTCCCCACCCTCCCAGCTGAGCTTGTCCCTCCACGGGAGAGAATGACCACTTGCCACCAGCTGGGCCCTGCCCGATACAGTCACCGGCAGGCCCAGGGAGGAGAGAGGTAACTCAGGGGAGTTCTCAGTTTCCCCTCAGAGGTTATTATAGACAGCATGTGGACCAGGAGTCCCTTTGTGTGCACACAGGTATGTGTGTGTGTGTGTGTCTGTGTGCATAGGGGTGTAAAGGGACAGAGAAACCCTGGGCAGCCAGGCACCAAAATGCTAACACTGACTGTTTCTGAATAGTAGAGTGAAATCATTTCCTGTCTGAATCTTTTACTAAGAGAGCATATCAACCCTTAAAAAATATATTTTAGGGGTGGCTGGGTGGCTTAGTGGATTAAGCAGCCGACTCTTGGTTTCCACTCAGGTCATGGTTTCAGGGTCCTGGGATCGAGCCCCGTGTAGGGCTCCATGCTCAGCCAGGGAGTCTGCTTGAGATTCTCTCTCGCCCTCTGCCCCTCCCCCCACTCGTGCACACACGAGCTCTCTCTCTCTCTCTCTCTAAAATAAATAAATACACACATTTTAAAAACTTGAATTATAAAATGTTCCAAATATATAGAAAAATGCAGAATATGTATCCACCAAATATTTGCTTCAGATCCTTTTTTAAAAAAGGATATTAAACAATTACAGATAAGTTTGGAACCCTCCCCATCCCCCAGCCCTTCCCCTCCAAGGGAAGCCACAATCCTAAAATTAATGTATGCCATTATATTTTCTTGTGTGTGAGCACCCCCATAGCAAAGAACATATGTATTTTTGTGTTTACAAATTAATATAAATTAACTGCATCATTAATTATAACAAATTCATTTGAATTTAAGGAGATGTCATTTTAATCAATATGATCATTAATAATGAACATCAGTTAATTCTGCAGGATGCATAATTCTGCCCGTTGCTTTTTACCTTCATGATACTTTAGCAATTTGCTCATCTCAACACATGCAGATCTGGTTCATGCATTATCACCGCTCTGTATTACTGGTGATAGTAATACCATCATAACTCCTTTATCCCTCCTCCTGTTGATGGATATGATGTCACTTCCAATTTCTGACTATCACAAACAGTGCTGCAGTGGACATCGAAATACACGTATCCTTGTGGATGCGCACAAGTGTTCACTGGGAGAGGGATGCCTGGATTATGCCCTCTCAGCATCTTCAACTTTTGTGGTCCTTGACAACTCACCAAAATGGTGAATCCAATTTTCATCCCATCCACGGCATATGGCAATACTAATTTCTTGACTTCTTACCCGGACACTCTGAATATCAATGTTTTCATGTTTGAATGGCTAGAATACGGCAGGCTCAGAGCCTTGGTCCTTGGTGTTCCCGCTGCCTGGAAAGCTCCTTCCAGAGCCATCCTCCAGGCTTGATCTCTCACCTGCTCACAGGTCACCATGGGGAGACCTCCCGTCACCACCCTAGTCAAGGGTGCAGTTCCTCATTGGGCCCCAGCTCTACCTCGCTATCCTTTTTGTTTTATTTTCCCAACTGCTGTATTTTTCGTATTTGTGGTGAATTAAAAACTGCTTTGAACTGCAAAGCAATTCACCTTTCTCATTGCAAGATGGGTTCTAATTCCCTCCTCTTGAATCTGGCTTGGGCTTAGTAACTGATTTGCCCAATGTCACAGAGCTAGTAAGTGACAGAGCTTGGATGAGAATTCCAGCCGACTGGCTTGGGAGTCCGCGTGCCTGGCCTCCAATCAGTGTGTCACTGCCTCCCAGCTGGCCCTCTACAACAAGCTAGACAACTTCCCATCCAGGACATAAACAGCCTGGCAGAGCATTTTCGTCTAGCCCCAAACTTCTTTTCCAGAGAAAGTGGAAATTAAATTTAGAGAATGCCTAAGGACTGAGATACACCAGAAATAGAGAAAGCCAAAAGGAGTGGCTCTCTCTGTGGGTGTCAAAGGCTCCCGACATCTAGGGTGTCTGGGGGGAACCAGCGACTGGGCTCCCCCTGAAATAGTGTCCTCAGGGAGATGGTCTTTACGGCATTGGGCAGTTTGGGGAGGAGTTTCTTATTTGCCCTCGTTTGTATGCCCACCACGCTATGAACTTTATTTATTTATTTTTAATTTTTTTAATTTATTTTTTGTTATGTTCAGTTAGCCACTGTATAGTACATCATTAGTTTTTGATGTAGTGTTCCATGATTCATCAGTTATGTATAACTTTTATCTCTAGTTCACGTGTGCGAGAAAGAACATTTATTTTTTTCAAACCTCACACACAGCTCAGAGAACATCAGCCCCTTTTCCCAGAAATGGAAGTTGTTTGTGGGTGATGGCATGGGGCAGAAGGTTGAGACGGTAGATTCGAAGGTTTTAAAGTTGCAAAAAATATCTGCACGTGCAACAGGGGAGAGAGCTTTGGAGCCCAGGGGGTGACCAACTGGGGTGTCTGGCGCACAAAAGGATGGGAGTGTCTGAAGCCAACACAGAATTTCACTTAATTCATGTTAATTTAAAAAAGGCTTTCCTGAATACAAGTCTACATTTTGAAAACAAAACCACAAAATAACGAAAACAAAAAACCAAATCTACGTTTTGTCCAGATCTATACCTATCCCGAAGTCCTGAACCTCTGACGATATGTATGAGTGGGCTTTTATTTCAACCCTGCCACTTTCTCCCTAGTCCTCTATGTATGTGCAAAAATCCGCATTTTAATTTCACGCGTATATATCTTGCAGCAGAAAACACACACCAAACCTATCGTCCCCCCAAAAGCTTTGGCGCTCTGCTGGGGCCACAATAAGTCCTCAGCAAACACGGATGGGTACCTGGGCTTCTGGAAGGTGTAAGGGAAACTGGAAACAGTAACCCCTCCTAAAAAGACACTCTAGATGGCTTTCTCCAAGGGCTCTGCCAGGGATCTGCTCTTTATTAACAATAAAGATTTCAGTGTAGAGCAGGTGTGTAACCAGGTTCTCTTGCTTTTCATGTAAAAACATCCTGTTCCTTCTAGTGACTGACTTTTTGACAGATTTTGTGATTGTAGGACATGAAATACCCAAGGAGCCCAAGATGTGGGACTAGCAGAAGATGGGTCCCCAATACCAGGACTTTGATTTTGTTTTGTTTTTCATACTCATTTCCTCAGCTAACTTGTTCTCTTGACTGAGTAGCTGGAATAATCAGAGAAGATCTTTCACATAGTACCAGCTTACCCAAGGGAGAAAGACAGAGAGAGAGATGAGCAAAAGGATGTTGGTTTGTTCCCGTGGTCCTTCCTGAGACCATGAAGATTAAAATCAGTTGGTATTTTCATAGAAATTAGTAAGTCATTTATCTTAGGAGTGGACACAATAACCTCTTCCAGATCTGCATAGAGCAAGAGAGAACGTGAAACTGACAACTCTAAGAAATTCACCTAGCTTATTGGAACCGGCCAAATCAAACTCTACAAGGAAATCTATCTTAAAAGCATATTCTGCTCCCCAAGTGTCTGAGTTTCTTCGGAGGTTAGTTTCAAGCCGGTTACAGAGGATAACAGTACCATTTTACTCCTGTTTACTTCTGTCTCCGAGTATGGGGTCAAGTTTGGGCTCATCTTTGACACCTGTTGGAGTAGGAGGTGAGTTTGTCTTTTGGGCCACCCCCAGCCTCTGCCGGGCCGGCTTCCCCCGTTGAGAACTCACATTTGTTGGCTTTCAGCTTCCTCTCATCCACGGGAATGAGGTCCAAGTAGTCCAGGTAGAACTCGTAGCTGTCGTACGGGGTGGAGGCGTTGGTCTGGTTGGCCATGTCTGCGGCGCATCCGGAGCTGGTCGGAGCCCTCGGAGGGATGGGCCAACTGATTTCTGTAAAGTCATCCAAGTGTGTCTGTAGGTCTCCGGGCTCAAGGCCTGCCCACTTATCGGAGCTGTTTGGTTGGGAGAAAGGCCAGGGGGCTGTGCCTGACATCTCAGCCCCCACGTAGATCTTTCCACCCCGCCGCTCCTTGGTAAAAGTCCAAAACAAACAGAGCTGCAAAGCAGGAGCCCAGGCTTTCCAGCGAAGCTCGAGGATGCCCCTCCGCCTAAGAACAGCAGAATGGGTACCTGGGCCCCTTGAAAGACAAGACGCCGAATAGGGCTTAGGAAGGACACTGGCTCTTTGCTTTACTACTTAAAAAATTAATAGAACCAAAATGAAAGGCTGGCAGCGCCCTTGACTTACATTAAGGCAATTCCTGGCGCTATTGAGTAACCCGCGAGCACTGACTAAGAGTTACTATGTGAGGGCAGAAATTGAGCGATGTCAGCCCTGAACTTGTAGCCTCTCTCATGTACGACGCAGAGCCAATTAATTAAACCAAAAGAACCCTCTTGTCCCAACTGAGACCACCTCCCAACTTTTATCTAAAGCCCCCAAGAACGAACCAGTCAGCTCCATTTGTTCCGATGGAAGAGGCTTTGGGCCAGAATCCCCCACAGATCCGGCTCTTAGGCAATACGGCCTGAGGGTTCACCCAGCCCTTGGCTTGACACGAGTGACAAGGATTCTTCGGGGTTTCTGTAGGGAATGACTCTAAGTTATCCATTCATTTTTCTAAGAGCCACGGCCACGATCGAGAGGAATATTACAAATACTTGGAATGAGCAGGACTAAATGTGAGAGGAACCCTAGAATTTAGCCTCTGAGAATCAGTAAGGAAGTCAAAATTCCCAGAATGATGGGGCCTTTCCCTCCAATATACCAACTAGTGGTGTTGTTTCTGGTCTACACTGCAGAGTAAAGCTGAGAGCATTGACAGTGTGCACGCCCCCGTCCGCCTTTGCCGAGGACTTACTGTATCCCCAGCATGGTACTGAAGCTTTTGCCAGGACAACAGGTTTGCCGTGTCTGATGTTGAAGGGTGTGTTGAACAGAAACAATTCTACCAGCTCATCCTTAATTTGGGTTGTACATGTTTTTATACTTTTAAGCAATTTAACGGATCTCTGTTCAAGTCACTATAGTATTTTTCTTTACTCATTCTAAACTTAGAAGGCTGGAGTCAAGAGGATTTGCAAGGCTGGCAGGTGGAGGGGTGCTTGGGTGGTTCAGTCGGTTAAGGGTCTGCCTTCGGCTCAGGTCATGATCCCAGGGTCCAGGGATCGAGCCCTGAGTGGGGCTCCCTGCTTAGTGGGGAGTCTGCTTCTCCCTCTCCCTCTGTCCCTCTGCCTGCTTGTGCTCTCTTTCTCTCTCAAATAAATAAAGAAAACATTAAAAAAAAAAAGACTGGCAGGTGGAGTGGATGCAGAGTGTGAAAGTAGCTGAATCGGGTGGGAGTGCCTGCTTCTCTCTCTGCCAGTCCCTAAACCCTCCTCTGTCTTGGCTCCTTGAAGATTAAGCTCCCCTTGACTGACAACAACTTCTGGTGCTGACAACAACTTCTGGTCCTGCCAAGCCCCAGCGCCCTTCCCTCCTCTTTACTCCAATCCCATGTATTTGTAATCACCACCACCCTTCAAAAAATTATTTTAGGGGCATCTGGCTGGCTCAGTCAGAGGAGCATGTGACTCTTGATCTCAGGGTCATGAGTTCAAGCCCCACATTGGGTGTAGAGGTCACTTTAAAAAATTGAATCTTTTAAAAATTTATTTTAACATGGAGGTATAACTTACAATAAATGAAATGCCTTAATGTTAGAGATAGAGTTTGATGAATATCACATACACACCCTCACACAGAACCATCACTCACATCAAGATATAGAACGTTCCAGTGCCCCAGCAGGCTGTCTCGTGCTCTTTCCTGCCTGATAACTACCCCCAGTCCCCACACACACCAAGGTTCTGACTTCTATCATCACAGATCAGTTTTGCCTAATTTCAAACCTCAACTCAATCTAATCATATAACACAGTATGTATTTGTGTCTGGTTCTTTTATTCACCACATTACTATACATAGCAGTCTTTGTCCTTGATTTTCCATATGGTTTCCATCACATGAATATTCCATAATATATTTCTTCATTTTCCTATTGATGACCATTTGCATTGTTTTCTGGGTTTGGCTATTATGAATAAATGGGTCACGAACATTTTTTTTTTCATATGTTTGGTGGACATAAGTACTAATTTCTGCTGAGTATATATCAGAAGTGGAATTGAAAAATAGATTTACCAGGTACAGCTAAATAGTCCTCAAAAGCTTCCGTACCAACTTATACTCCCACAAAGTAATACGTATGTATGGCATATTGCAAGAATGGCCACAGTTCTTTTCTTTGTATACGCTTAACTATTAAGAAGTTGTGTAGGAAGTCCCAGGCCACAGCCGTCTGGGTGGCTCAGTTGGTTAAGCGTCTGACTCTTGATCTCAGCTCAGGTCTTGATCTCAGGGTCGTGAGTTCAAGCCTTGCTTTGGGCCCCACCCTGGGCATGGAGCCTCCCTTAAAAAAAAAAAAGAAGAAGTTCCAACCTCCCAGCAGAGGTTCCTGCCTTCTCTTCTTTATCTGGTCAGGGGTTTCCTGTCACGGGGCCTGCAATCTTGGGCCTGTCTGGTTTGACTGGCTTCTTGTGGCATGCTGCCAGGACAGGTCTCCGACTTTCCTGTCAGCTGGTGGTGCCTTTCCCTTTGCTGGCCTCCAGGTACCCTGTTAGAACCTAGATAACTGTCTTTAACCCTTTCTTCTTGCCTCCCTCCCTCCCCCTCTCCCTTCCTTCCTTCCTTTCTCCTTCCTTCCCTCCCTCCTTCCCTTCCCTTTCCTTCCTTCCTTCCTTCCTTCCTTCCTTCCTTCCTTCCTTCCTTCCAACATTTTCAAATTGAGCATAACTTAATTCCATTAGTTTGGAACTTTCATTTTTACCTGACAAAGTACTGATTATTAAAATGAATTTCTTGGTGTGGTGTTAATCTTGACTTTAAAATACCCATGAAATTACCCCGGTAGAAAAACAGATTAAAATAACATTTTTCCCCTTTGACCTTAGTAAGAACTAACACCCCCCATCAAGGTCAACTCTCTGAGATAGTAACAACATATTTATAACAGCAAATACCTCAAAGACCTTATCTGTTGGCATCGTTTTTCTTCTCACTCTAATTTTTAACCTGAAGCTTGAAGGTGAAGTTGGTTTTTTTGATGGTGTTTTCTTTTATAGGAAATGTGGACACTTGTTATCTGTCATTGTGACTATAGATTAAGTGAAGGGGAGAAGGTAAAAGGAAGAAACCTAAGAAGAGAGAACAGATATTTATTGAACAATGACCTGAGCTGGCTCTCGTGTTAGGTATGCTTTGTGTGATTCCCACAATACCCCACCTCAGCTGCTGGAAGCCCCATTTTCCAGGCAGAAAGCTGGGACACGGCCAGGTCGGGCAGCCTCCAAGCCCTGCCCAGTACCCCTGAGATCTGTGAACTGGGGTGTGTTAGTGCCTTATGGCTGGTGTAACAAATTATCACAGACTCGGTGGCTTAGAGCAACATAGATTTATTATCTAACGGTCCTGGAAGTCAGAAGTTGAAAATGAGTTTCAGTATACTAAAATCTAGGTGTTGCTAGGGCTGGTTCCTTCTGGTGGCCCCGGGGGAGAATTTGTTTTCTTGCCTTTTCCAGCTTCTGGAAGCTGCCCTCATTCCTTGGCTTGTGGTCCCACATCACATCGCCTCTTACCCCTTGATTCTGCTGCTGGGTCACCTTCTTCTGTAGTCAAATATCTCTCTTACTCCTTTTTTTTAAAGAGACTTAGGATTACATTTGGGCCACCAAGAGAGTCCAGCATAATCTCCCCATCTCAAAGTCCTTAATTTAGTCATATCTGTAAAGTCCCTTTTGCCATATAAAATAATATTCACAGGTTTCGGGATTAAGACAGGGTTATTTTGGGGGGCTGTTAGTCAGCTTACCACACGTGAGCAGACAATGTTACATTGTGGGTATACAAATCCTTAAACACAGTCCTTTTCTCTAGTGTGTCCATTTTCTTCAAATATTTTTGGTAAAGAGTTACATTTGAGCATAGGAAAATAACAGAGTGATTTTTGGTAAAGAGTTAACATTTTAATGTGCAACAAGCATAGGTATATAACAGTAAATGCAAACTTGGCATGCCTTAAACATTTTTTTTAAAAAGATTTTATTCATTTATTTATTTATTTGACAGAGTGAGAGACAGCCAGTGAGAGAGGGAACACAAGCAGGGGGAGTGGGAGAGGAAGAAGCAGGCTTATAGCGGAGAAGCTCCGATGTGGGGCTTGATCCCAGAATGTCGGGATCACGCCCTGAGCCGAAGGCAGACGCTTAACAACTGAGCCACCCAGGCGCCCCTAAACATTTTTTATCATAGACAATTCTAAACATTTGCGAAAGCAGCAGAAATAGCATAATGAAACCTCCATGTAATCACCACTCCAGCTCAACAATGATCAAGTTCTGGCTAATTTAGTTTGATCTGGACTCCTGTCCACTCCCGCCCATTCTGGACTACTGTGAAGCAAATTCTAAATATATCATTTCTTTTTTTTTTTTTTTTAATTTATTCGACAGAGATAGAGACAGCCAGCAAGAGAGGGAACACAAGCAGGGGGAGTGGGAGAGGAAGAAGCAGGCTCATAGCGGAAGAGCCTGATGTGGGGCTCGATCCCATAACACCGGGATCACGCCCTGAGCCGAAGGCAGACACTTAACCGCTGTGCCACCCAGGCGCCCCCTAAATATATCATTTCATCTGTAAATATTTTGATATATATCTCTCAAGGAGGATTCTTAAAAAAAAAAAACCAACATAGAACTATTATCCCACCTGTAATTTAAAAATAATTATCTAATTGCATCAAATATCCAGTAGATGTTCAAATTTTCCCAGTTTGTCTCATAATTGCTTTTATAGTTAATTTGCCCAAATCAGCAGGAAATAAATAAGGTGCAGGTGTTGCAGTTAGTTCCTAAGGCTCTGAAGTCTAGTTAAATTTACAGATTTTTCTCTCCCTCCTCCCACTCTCTTTTTTTTTTGAGCTTGCAATTTATTTGTTGAGGAAATGGGTTATTGCCCTGAAGGGCTTGCCAGTTGGAAGCCATGGTGGAGTTAGTCATGTTCCGCATTCCCTGTATTTCCTGGAAAGTCGAGTTAGATCTAGAGGCTTTGGCTTGATGTTTTGGCAAGGGGTCCTCATAGGGGGGTGGTGTCCTTCCCTCAAGACACACAAAATGTCTGGTTGTCTCTTTTTTTGTGATATTACCAACCAGTGATAATCCTTGCTGCAATTCTTTAATGCATTAAGCATTGTAAAAATGGCGATCACCTTCCTCTACCATTCCTTCTTCATTTATTAGCTACTGTCCTTTAAAAACAAACAAAAAAGAACAACCTTCCTTCATGAATTATTCGGTTACCTGAGGTACAATTCATGTCAAGGTGGGATAAAGGTTTGTTTGTGTTTTGAGAGAGGGAGCATGCGTGGGGTGGGGAGAGGCAGAGGGAGAGGGAGAGAGAGAATCTTAAGTAGGCTTCACGCCCAGCATGGAGTCCCCACACGGGGCCTCGATCTCACGACCCTGAGATCATGACCTGAGCCTAAATCAAGAGTTCAACAGTGAACCAATTGAGTCACCCAGGAGCCCCAAGGTGGGATAAATGTTTGATTTACTTGTTTGTTTAACTGCCAGTTTTCAAAATAATGATTGGGGTTTCTAGCTCCTCCCAGTGAACACTGAGAGGATTTTTTTTTTAAAGTCATTATGAGCTCATGCAATTAAATCTATTTGCTGCGTTCCAGTCCATCACGCCATTACCATTCGTGATACACAGTGAGAGCTTCTTCATGTGGGTTACATTGGTCGTTTGCTTTGCCTTGGTTTTTATAACTTCCTTGTTTTCTGGAACGACAAGATGGTCCAGGCTCATTTTGTTCATTTCTTACCCCAGACCATGGATTCAGCTATTTCCCCAAGGACTCCTGGTTTCTTTCAATGGGAAATGGTGTTTAGCTATCATAATCTGGGTGCTAAGGGTGCGTGTTGCTATTGAGTTGGTTACATGTTCAGGTCTATTCAATGTAGGAAGCTAGGATATATTTATTTTTTAAGATAAAAAACATCATGAGTTCATACAGACACTTCCAGCTCAAAATTACAACCGTAGAGTTGTAATTTATCTTATCCTTATCTTTCTTAACTTAACTTTATCTTTCTTAGATGTATCTCTTTTCTCCAAAACTGAAAATCCTGTTCCAAACAATACTAACATAATTATTCAAAATGCAATATACACTTAAACGGTCTTATAATAACAATTTCAATATCAGCAACAGGAACAACATAATTACTGAAAAGAATCTGAGACTTTTTACGAAGGGGGCATTTTGTTGTTGTTGTTGTTATTTGAGTCTATTTGAGTATCTCCTATAAGGTCTGTATAGTCAAAATCATGTTTTAAAGTCACTTGAAACAATTCTTCCCTATGAAGTTTGCCACCCACTAAATACATTAAATATTTCAATTTTTAGAGATTAGCTTTTTAAAAAAAATTTAGTTTTATAATCATGTAAAATAACCACATGATTCCAAAGTCAAATACACAAACTAAGGTACATTGGTAGAACTCTAGCTTCTATTCCTGTGTTCCCTTCCTGTGACTTTCACCTGAGTGAGCACTTTCTAAAAGTTTTTGGTTTATCCTTCAATTTTTAAAATAGAAGTATTCAGTCTTTCCCTTCCCCCATGTTTAGATATAAAATAACAAAATACATTTTTTAAACCTTTTTTTTTTTTTTTTTTTTTTTACTTAACTACTTACTCTGGAGATATTTCTATGGCACGGAGAGATCTTTCTTTCTTTTACACAAATGCATAATGCTGCCGTTGTGTGGATATGGTACAACTTATTCATCCAGTTCCTAGTTGATGGATGTTTCGGTTGTTTTCAGTCTTTGCAGTTGCAAATAGTGCTGCAATTCCTTGTGTTCTTGTTTTTATCATATTTTTGGAATCAATTCCTGAAAGTGAGAATTCTGTCAAAGGCTACATACTAACGTAATTGTGTTAGATATTGCCAAATTCCTTTCCATGGAGGTTATAACACTATCAGCAGTGTATCAAACTACCTGTTTTCCTGCACAACAAATTATCTTGTCAGACTTCTAAATTTTATCAAATCGATAGGTGAGCTATTGATTTTCAGTGTGGTTTTAAAATAAATGTGGCAGAGAATCTTTTCCTATATTAAATATTTGCTTTTCTTTTAGTGAGACCTCACATTGCACATTTCTTGTCACACACATTTTCGAATAAGAAAGGATATGGTGAAGATACATTTTCCACCTTCAGTTATGTCTGAAAATGTCAACTGTACCTGGATCATGATTTGAGTGGATATGTAGTTCTTGTCTGAAGCTTATTTGCCCTCTGAATTTTGAACTTTCTAGCTTCTGAAGTTGAGTTGCTGGTGACACATGTAATGCTACTCTGATTCTTGTAAGTGTTTTCCCTTTTTGAAACTTTGGAATCTTCTCTGAAGCATTGGAGTTCTGATATTTCACAATGCTAAGTTTTGCTGTGAGATTATTTCATTTCTCGGGTTGGGCAGTTGGCTATTTTATTTTATTTTATTATTTTATTTTAATAGGCTCCATGCCCAGCACGGAGCCCAACACAGGGCTTGAACTCATGACCTTAAGATCAAGACCTGAGCTGAGATAAAGAGTTGGATGCTTAACCAACTGAGCCATCTAGGTGCCCCAGCTCTGAGAAATTATATTGTATTATTTCTTTGATTATTTGTTCTCCTTTATCTTGTCTTCCCTGTCTACTTGATCTGGCTATTAGATGTTGGATCTCCCAGACTGATTGCTTATGCGTTTGATCTTTTTTCCCACCTTTTATGTTTCTTAGTTATTTTATTCTATTTTCTGTGAATTTTCTTAAACTTTACCCTCCAATTCTTCTACTGTGGATGCAACATTGCCTCCAATCTCTCTAAAGAGACATAATTTGCATCTTTGAGACATATAGCCTCTTTAATATTATTCCAGATTCAGGAGTTAACAATCCNCAGACTGATTGCTTATGCGTTTGATCTTTTTTCCCACCTTTTATGTTTCTTAGTTATTTTATTCTATTTTCTGTGAATTTTCTTAAACTTTACCCTCCAATTCTTCTACTGTGGATGCAACATTGCCTCCAATCTCTCTAAAGAGACATAATTTGCATCTTTGATACATATAGCCTCTTTAATATTATTCCAGATTCAGGAGTTACAATTTTCACTTTTTGATCAGTCTGTGTTGAGTTTAGAGAACTTCCTCTTAGTTAATAAGGAGACTTATAGGTGTTTGGTACAGGCATAAAAGACTTATTCCCTGAGACCTTCCTTTGGCTGTATATTTACAAAAAAATGGCCTTCAACAGATGAATGGATAAAGGAGATGTGGTTCATATATACAATGGAATATTAGTCAGCCATTAGAAAAGATGAATACCTACCATTTGCATTGACATGGATGGAACTGGAGGGGATTATGCTGAATGAAATAAGTCAAGCGGAGAAAGACAATTATCATATGGTTTCACTCATATGTGGAACATAAGGAATGGCACAGAGGACCATAGGGGAAAGGAGGGAAATCTGAAGGGTGAGAAATCAGAGACGGAGACAAACCATAGGAGACTCTGGACTCTGGGGGAAAAAATGAGTGTTACAGAAGGGAGGGCAGGTGGGCTGATGGGGTAGCTGGGTGATGGGTATTAAGGAGGGCACTGCATGTTATATGCAACTGATGAATTGTTAAACACTACATCAAAAACTAATGTTGTACTATGTGTNCCCTCCAATTCTTCTACTGTGGATGCAACATTGCCTCCAATCTCTCTAAAGAGACATAATTTGCATCTTTGAGACATATAGCCTCTTTAATATTATTCCAGATTCAGGAGTTAACAATCTTCACTTTTTGATCAGTCTGTGTTGAGTTTAGAGAACTTCCTCTTAGTTAATAAGGAGACTTATAGGTGTTTGGTACAGGCATAAAAGACTTATTCCCTGAGACCTTCCTTTGGCTGTATATTTACAAAAAAATGGCCTTCAACAGATGAATGGATAAAGGAGATGTGGTTCATATATACAATGGAATATTAGTCAGCCATTAGAAAAGATGAATACCTACCATTTGCATTGACATGGATGGAACTGGAGGGGATTATGCTGAATGAAATAAGTCAAGCGGAGAAAGACAATTATCATATGGTTTCACTCATATGTGGAACATAAGGAATGGCACAGAGGACCATAGGGGAAAGGAGGGAAATCTGAAGGGTGAGAAATCAGAGACGGAGACAAACCATAGGAGACTCTGGACTCTGGGGGAAAAAATGAGTGTTACAGAAGGGAGGGCAGGTGGGCTGATGGGGTAGCTGGGTGATGGGTATTAAGGAGGGCACTGCATGTTATATGCAACTGATGAATTGTTAAACACTACATCAAAAACTAATGTTGTACTATGTGCTGGCTAACTGAACATAATAAAAAAAAATGGAAAGAACCAGGGGAAACAAAGGAACGCTTGGAAAGAAAGTG
>NC_048218.1:11980654-11991542 GCF_002007445.2 Ailuropoda melanoleuca
GGAAGAGCTTGGGGCCGCCTTCTTTCCAGGCTTGCCTCACCTGGATCGCCCGGCAGGAGAATGGGCGGGGGTTTTGGGGCTGTCCAGGGTTTTTAAAAGCAGAAAACTCTGAGAAGGTGAGATGTCCCAGGAAAAGGGGAGAAAAAGGGTCACCCCTGCACCTTGGGCTCAAGAGTGATGGGTCCTTTAATGGGGTTCCCCCAGCCCAGAAGAGCAGCGATTCAATCGGCGTCTTTATGAGCATTGCTCAGTAAGAAATGACCAACAAAACTAAGCATTTGGGGTGTTGCCACTCTGCATTACTCCCCACAGAAATTAGCTAGCTGTTAATTCATAAATAATATTGTTGATGGTTTATTTAGGAAATTAAGCTCTTCAGCCACCTGATTCCTGCAGGGGGCTGTCAGGATTGGTTTTTCTTATTAGTTGTGCTAGTGGACGCCTTTACTCTGAAGTGTTAACAACCATAGAGTTGTCAGAACACATTACTATCAGAATTTTTTTTTTTAAGGAAACTTGTAATAAAAATACCAACAGGGGCGCCTGGGTGGCACAGCGGTTAAGCTTCTGCCTTCGGCTCAGGGCGTGATCCCGGCGTGATGGATCGAGCCCCACATCAGGCTCCTCCGCTAGGAGCCTGCTTCTTCCTCTCCCACTCCCTCTGCCTGTGTTCCCTCTCTCGCTGGCTGTCTCTATCTCTGTCAAATAAATAAATTAAAAAAAAATCTTTAAAAAAAATACCAACAATCCCTTCAGAATTGGAGAGGAAGGAGTTAATAGTAAAAAAGTCAAGAAGGTGGCTTGAGTTCTAGCTTCTAATATTGACTCTGCTAGTTACCTGTGTGTTTCTCCACTATTCCCTCATATTGTTGATTTCATAGTATTTATTTAGGGGAGTGGTTCACATATATTTTTTTGAATGGGTGTAAAAATGGCTATTCTTTTTGGACTTGTGGTTTTCCAGATACAGTTTATTCTCTGAATTCTATAAATAATTGTGGCAGAAATTCACGCAGAGATACCCTTAATCCTCCCAATCTGTCTGTTGATAGAGGTCTAGATTGTTTCCAGAGTTGCTGCCATTAGAACAGCATGTACATGGGTTGAAATTTTTGGTACTGTAGGAGAATTTTTTTTTTTTTTTGGTAGGCAAGAAATAGTATGTTTGGTTTTAAATCTTTTATTTTGCTTGTACTTTCTGTTTTTACAGACTTTTCTGTCTTTTGCCACATGCTGTTTTGTTTTGTTTTATATATAAAACGCTTCTGTTATTTACTTTTTCTGTATCAGTTTTTAGATTTAAAAAAATTACCAGCTTTAGATAATTCAATTTACTCCCCCTATTCACCACTGCTGCCATGAAATATAAAGAAATGAACTCTTGGGCTAATTTCCATTCCCTCCTGCCTCAGTTTGAGTTAGTTTGATTATTTTTACTTTGTCAAGGTTTATAACATTTAAGTTCTGTTCTGTAGCCATAGCATGGTCATTGAACCTTAATATAATATTTATATGAATTTGGTTTTCAACTCCAGGACTCTCATTAATACAAGGAAGCTTATTAATAGTTTTCTCATTTCTGAGTTATTTCATTAATTATCATCAGTAGACCCTCCCCACCACCCCCCCAAGAAAACTTCGAGGTTGAGTGGTTGAAAATGTCTTTCTGTTCTCTTTTACACCAATGGCAACTTGACTACATATACAATTATCTGATCATGCTCTTTGCTTTTTCTAGTCAGGGAACAGCTAGTGCAAAGACCCTGAGGCTAGTGTGACTAAAGAACAGGATGAAGAAGAAAGCAATAAAAGGGAGAAAGGAGGAAGCCAGCAAATTCAGGGCCTTGGAAGCTGTTCTTCACAATTGGAATCTATTCTAGTGAGTGAGGCGTTTAAGCAAGGAGGTGATATGACCCAGATTTTTATTTGGAGGAAGCACTGAAGGGAAGAGAAAGTATGGAAGCTGGAGGTCAGTAGGAGCTAGTGCAATAGTCTGGACAAGAGGAGGTAGTGATGGCTTGGGAGCATGAGTGAGATTTATGAGGTGGAATCGACAGGACTTATCAGGGGAGTGGATATGGGGGAACAGGATGAGGAGATGAAGACTCAAGGATGACACCCTGCTTTTTCATTTGGGCAGCCAGGTAGATGGAGGTGGAATTCACCCAGTTCAGGTAGACTGGAGGAGGGGAAATCAATTGCTTTGGACATTTTAGGTGTGATGTCCCTTCATTTCCCTTCTTCCCCTATCCCTTCCTTTATTGTATCCTGGACCTGGATCCTGTGGAAATGTTTCCTGCTTCTGCGGTCAACTGTTTATGGTCTAAATAGAAGATTTTTGTCCAGGTCCCTGAGAGCTCTGCATTTGAAACCTGGGGATGTATACATTGACTTTTAGCATCTTTCTTGGGTGTATCCCAATTTTATTATACCTTGCAGGTATTCTTGGTAGTCTATGATTGAATTTCTAATATTTCCAAGCGTTACTGGCAGTTGAATTTTCCCCTCTAATTTTACTCATTTTATTAATGTCAGTGGTTTTCAGGGAAGAGAAAGAAATTACTCTCATTCTGCCATCTTTTTTCCAGAAGACCTCTATACATTTAGTTTTGAACCACCCTTGTGTATATGTGACTCTGGGCTCTTATTTTTTCTGCTTCCCTGAATTCTAAAGTAAAAATTGAATTAGAGGGTCTCTAAGTATCTGCACATGTATTACAACAAACCATATTAATACATTATTGTTACTTTGCTCTAGGTGTTTCCCGTAATGTTTCTGTGGATAAGGAACAGATACTATCCAAACGTAAAAATGAAAATGGTTGGTGAGTAAGGCTATAATGTGTGTGAATATGTGTATTAGAGAAAATGTTTATTTTTCAACTAAAAATCTTAAATAAGGTCATTACCAGTAAAATTAATTGGGATAAAGCTTTCTTCATGGTGATCAGTATAGAATCAGTCATTTGAATATATCAATTCTTTTTTTTTTTTTAAAGATTTTATTTATTTATTCGACAGAGATAGAGACAGCCAGCGAGAGAGGGAACACAAGCAGGGGGAGTGGGAGAGGAAGAAGCAGGCTCATAGCAGAGGAGCCTGATGTGGGGCTCGATCCCACAATGCCGGGATCACGCCCTGAGCCGAAGGCAGACGCTTAACCGCTGTGCCACCCAGGCGCCCCTAATGTATCAATTCTGAATGATGGTGGTTGTTTTTAGATAATGTGATGGAAGAGTTTCAAAATTTCTGAAGTCACATTCTGACACTCTTTTGGGTCTTTGGGCTTAGTACTAAAGCAAATTGAAAATAAAAGGACAAAAAGAAAATACCATAAAATGTCATAAAATCTCAGCCAAAGGATGCCTTAGACCAATGCTACCTACTTTTTTTTAATGTCATGTTACCCATAGAAGATGCTGGTATCACACTCACACGCATGGACATGTGGCCTGTTGAGGTAAACAGACAAGGCTGCGTGAGGCCAGAAGTAACCAGCATGGGGGCTCCAGCAGTCCCAGGCCCCGTGCTGCCGCTCCAATGTTTGAAGGGATCACCGTCTTGGCGTACCTGCTATCCATTGCTATAAGTGGCATCCTCAGTAAACCGAATGGGAAGCTCTGCCTTTTATAATTGTTACCCAAAATGTGTCTTAACTGATCTGTCTGAAGTAACTTTAGGTGGTATACAAACGACTAAACAGAAATTAATAATCCATGTATCTTTTTTTTTAGTGTGTATTTAAAAATACTGGTTTTTCATTTCAAATTTTAAAAACTTACTCCTTTAAGGAGAATGAAATTAACAACAGTACAGGTAGTGTGTGGATGTGACGGAAATGGTGCTGCTGGCACGCCGGCAACCTCAGTTTGGAAAACCAGCCTTAGCTCATTCCTCCTGTAGATGAAGAAAGTAAGGCCTGGGGAGATGAGAAGTTTGCTAAAGCCACAGGACTGTTCAGTGGTTAGAGCTGAGGTGGGGCCTGTGTCTCTCCTTCCTTCTTGCAAAGTGTTCTTTCTTCTCTCCTTCCCAATTTTAGTCATTTTGATGCCACTTTCATCATTCTTGCTATATCCACATACCAGTTTGCTGTCATGTACTTAATATCTTTCATTACATTGACTCAGGATTTTTATTTACTTTTATTTAAAAAGGAATCTAATATATTACTGCCATCTCATTTGCTTGAGCTAGAAGTAACCACCACGAAAACAAACGTCGTTGAACTCTAGCAGAGATGCTGTCACGTGGCTGGTTCTGAGCCTGAGGTCTGTTTTCTCACTGTTGAAAGATTGGCAGCTGTGAGATTCTCGTTAAAGACTTCCTAGCACTGGACTGGGACTTTCTTCTTTTTATTATGAGGATCGATAGGGAACTGAAAAGGAATTGACTCTTACTCTGTGAGCCAGTGTTACTTAGTCCTGTTTACTTGTGTCATCTGAACCCATCGTTTATGCCACATAACTTCAAATTCAAGATGCTCACTAGGGTCCCATATTCCACACTGGAGGAAATACTGTATCGCCTCGGGATGCTCGTAAGTTTTGATCCGACTAAATAGCCTCCCGAGCCATCGTGCAGCTGGTCAACAGGGGCACTCGTGGGTTTTAGAAATGTGCCGTGAAGGTTGCAGCGCTGTGTCCTGGGCTCATTCTGTCATTCGTTAAGGTTCTTACACACTCACTCATTTCTTGTCGAAAAATCACCCTATGACTTCTGGCACTGCTTTCTCAGTATTGTTGTTCAGTGTTAAGGGTGAGTTCTGGCCAAATCCTTGCCAGCGGTGAAAGCGGAAAGACATGACTAATTGTCGCTACTCTCTCTTCATTGTTCCTCAAGATCCCTCTAGAAGTGTGTATGGGTTTGTGTGTATTCTTCAGTGGTGTTTACTTTGATTTGGGTAATTTGGGATAAAACAAGGTTATCTGTTGATCAGTGTGTTTCGTATTTTAGGTTTATTTAAGTATCCTTTTTGGTTGATTACACCTGCATTATATGTTAGTTCACAATCTTGGTAATTGTGTATGGCAGCCTCATAAAGATTATGAGGTTCGAGATGTAGTATGAACATTTTCCTGTTCACCGTTGGTAGTATGCATAGGGTTCCCTCCTGGGCTTTACTAAGAAATAGAAAAAATAAATAGAAATTAAAAAAAAATTTTTTTTAAGATTTTATTTATTTATTTGACAGAGAGAGACAGCGAGAGAGGGAACACAAGCAGGGGGAGTGAGAGAGGAAGAAGCAGCCTCCCAACGGAGAAGCCTGATGTGGGGCTCGATCCCAGAACGCTGGGATCACGCCCTAAGCCGAAGGCAGACGCCCAATGACTGCACCACCCAGGCGCCCCTAAAAAAATATTTTAAAAATATAAAAGCATATGGAAGCTTAATATATGATCAGTGGCATATTATCTAGATAATTATATCACCAGTGAGAACTTATAATTTATTGGGCATTTTGTTCTTTGTTCCATATGTAGCTGCGGTAGTTAAAAGTCTCTCTATCTTTAGGTAAACAACAGTGCAGTCTATATAATATGTTTGAGTCTTGGTTGGCTCCATTTTTTTGATAACCAGAATAGCTCTGTAGTTACTACCAGTGGCTCAATGCCAATAGGAATTATATAATTCTTTTGAAATAAATGCTTCTTTTGTGATGTATATTATATTATGATCACTAGATTTAAATCTTCAGTTATCAATTTGCTATGTGTTGGGACTGTAATTTATTATAGATATGTATAGAATGGCAAATTTGGATAGGTCAACTCGACAAGGCATTTGGGTGACTGGATTCTAAGATTTAAAGAAGACATGAATTGACATTGGTGGGGTAGATTGTATTCAAATATGCAGAGCCTGAGTTGAGAAATAACTAGAATGAAGGAACAATTATGTGGAGAACTTGGGGATCATTAAGTAAAGTATTTGTGAGTTGCCTCTGTGGAACATATCCATAATGAATAGAAGAGCGTTAGGTCAAAGTACACTTAAAACGAGAAAGGCAACCCTAACAGATACATGATGAGTACATGTCAGAGATTTATTTAACTCATTACTGAGGGAGTCAGAACATGGCAAAGCTGGTTTAGAGAAGGATACTCTCTGTAGAACAAGTCTAGATACTGTCCTACGGGGGGAATAGAGCTGCAGCCTTTGAGGTTACCTTTTCTACTAGCCGAGAACATTGCCTCTCTACCAGACTAAAATTATTTGTAATTTTACAAATTATTAATCTTACTAATCTTCTTTCTATAAGTTATCACCTAACTTCAGAGAGTCTGGGCCCTAATCAGTAGTAAGTAGTGAGCAACGAGTATTGCCTTGCAGTAGAGCAAAATATGGCCCATGGGCCAGGCGCTTATTTTTGTAAATATATTTATTTTTGGAACATAGACACAGTGCGTATTCAGTTATGTATTGTCTGTGGCTGCTTCTGTGCTATAATATAGAGGTGAGTCGTTGCAACAGACACCATATGGCCTACAAACCTAAAATAATCCCTGGATCATTACAGAAAAAATCTGTCTACCCTGCCCTGGAATGTTAGTGATTCTTGGTGGGCTTGTTGGACAATACGACATTAACAGGGCATTTGGAATCCTTCTCTTATTTTCAAATTTTAGATAATTTTTCTTAATACCAGATTGAGGCATTTACTTTCTAGCAAAACACCACATCAGTGTCCTCTCTTGTCACTTTTCTGTATGTCTCATGTCACTAGGTGCTGAAGGCACTATAGCCTGGAGGTGACTGTCTACATGTCTAATATAAACATTTTACTATCATTTTTTTCCTTCTTTATACATATGACTTAGTAGGGTTGGAATAACATATTTTAGTAACTTGAATGTTAAGCGTTTATGGGTTTTAACGATGGGATTTTTGTTATAACAAGTTGCTACTTTGCTAAAGCAGTGGCACGTCTTCCTCGCAGCATTCTGGAGACTTTGTACTGCACAGGGTGCTCACTCAGCCTCGGCTACGTGTACAGGTGCACACCCAAGAATCTGGATTACAAGAGAGACTTGTTTTGCCTCAGCGTTGAAGCCATTGAAAGGTAAGTGTGCTAAACAAATGGATACCTCATAACTGATTTCTTGGAAAGTTGTTTGCAGAAAGATTGGTATGAAAACATCAGAACTAAATCAACACTATTTGGTGAAAATATATTTTCAAGTAATTTCTGACAATAAAGCCAGTGATTGTTTTGTTTTGACCTGATGTATTTGGTATTGGAAAATCAGACATTCTAAATTGTAAGGAGAAAGCACTGTGAGGACATTTTTCAGAGTAAAAATAGGTTCCATTTTTCCTAAATATTGAATTTAGTTTAATAGGATTTTTTAAGCAGTTGTGTGGATCGATACATGTTGTCCATTTTATTTTCTCCCCTGGTTTTTAGCTGCCTAGAATATCATGAAGAATTAGGAATTTCAAAACTGGTTAGGACCGAAGTTCCTTTGGTGTTCTGAAAAGAAGAAATACAAAGTCCAGCTATTTTCTTGAATCTAGTAATGAATCACCTGTTTTATATGAGGGATGCAAGAATGTGCCTTCATTCTCCGAGATTTCTATAAAAAGTAAATGTTTGGAAACAAGGCAAGTAGGCTGATGACAGATGTCAGTTAAAGAGTTTCAGATTTATGTATTTATTTATTTATAAAGATTTTATGTATTTGAAAGAGAATGCATGAGCAAGGGGGAGGGATTGAGGGAGAAGGAGAAGCAGGCTCCCTGCTGAGCAGGGAGCTGGATGTGGGGCTTGATCCCAGGACTCTGGGATCATGACCTGAGTTGAAGGCAGATGTTTAACCAACTGAGCCACCCAGGCGCCCAAGAGTTTCACATATCCTAATGGCCTTCTAATTCATGAGCCTTTTTAAATAGGAAACACAAAGTTAAATAAGTCATTTGACCCCAATGTATTTTCACTTATCCTGCAAAAGGTGTAAGCCCCAAGACTTAAAGATGTCTAAAAACCTTATGTATCAGGAAAGAAGAACAGTTTAAGAAGAAGAGAATTTTAATGCCAAGGAACTGGTTGGTTTTAGAAGTATTTATTTACAGTTTTAGGGTTTTTTTTAAAGATTTTAATTTTAAGTAATCTCTACGCCCAACGTTGGCTCAAACTCATGACCCCGAGCTCCAGAGTCGCGTGCTCTACAGCCGGAGCCAGCCAGGCGCCCCTGTTTGCAGTTTTGTAAATGACTCAGTGCCACTTCATTTCCCACCTCATCTCATTCTTCTTTCCTACACAGGGTGTTAGTTACCTTCTGCAGTTTTGCCTCCCATGCCATTTTTCAGAAATATAATCACTAAGGCTTCCAAGGGAAGCTTGATGTTATTTGACAAGAGAAGTGACCTGCTGAAGTTGCTACATGTGATGAAAGACTTTGGAGGAAATGCACATTAATCAAGGTTTCTTCAGAGAAATACTAGCACCTTCTTGGTTCCCATTTACATTTACTGGGTTACCAACACGGGGCCTGTTTTCCTTGTTTCCAGCCCAATATTTCTCTTATCTCATATTTTCTACACCTACAGCATCTCCTAACCCCAGAGAGCCAAGCAAAACATAACTCGGAGGATAACTGTAAAGTTGCCAAATCAGAGTAACCCAGAATTGACTCCATACCTGATTTACTAAAAGTCAAATTTGAAAGTACACATGTTCCCAAAAAGTTATAGAAAGCAAGAAAGCAGTGGCTTCTTCAGGATCTTTTAAAACTTTTTAATCATAGAATTTTGAACTATGAGTGTTAGTATTTTGGCACTCAGTTAACTAAAGAGCAAGTTTGTTCCAGTAATGAAATACTTAGAATATTGGACAAAATGTAGGAATGCCTGGACCAAGGTGTTAATGGAGAAAAACTTGATGTTATGTGGTACAACTTCCTATGTAAGTTGCTATTAACAAAAATAGTTATTTTGTGTTCATTTCGTACAAATATATAGTGTAAGATAGAGTTTTAGTGTTATTAACCAACATGAATTTCATATTTGCCTCCTTTTCATGTTTTAACTTTGTACCGTGCCATACTGCAGTTACATTTTAGGGTCCTCGGAAAAGCAGATTGTGTCAGAGGATAAAGAACTTTTTAATCTTGAAAGCAGAGTTGAAATAGAAAAGTCTCTGAAGCAGGTAATTCTGTTCTGTACTTTCTGTATCTCTGTATGAACAACTTCCCGTTAGTGAGCGAGTGCTCCTCCACAGACAGTCCTCAGAATGGCACTGGTTTTGGTCGTAGTTCTGTCCTGGTACGAGAGTGCTTATTTTACTTCAGTTGTTAGTAAAGTTGATTTTGGGGGTTAGCCAAACTACAACTTAAGTTAAAGCTTTATCAAAAAAATTACAAGACATTTCATGTCTCAATCAAAACCGTATATATTCTAAAACTAGTAAACCACATTTCATTTGATTCAGTTCTCATGGTATAAATAGCCTGCAAATGTTTACATTTGTTAAAATCTTCTCTTGGCCAGAAAGGCAAGGTACCAATGAGTGTATAAAGGAGCTCCAGGTTAGAGGTTGAGAACTACCGATAATAGAATGATACCTTATTTACATAAAATGTAGTTTATGCCTCTGAATACTTTCACGTGTAATGCATAACTTTTCATAAATTTTATTAATGATATATATTTTAATCATTTAATCATGTGCGATTTTAATCATAATCATGTGTATCTGAAAATATTTTTTCAATTCAATAGATGGAAGATGTTTTGAAAGCATTACAAACGAAGCTGTGGGAGGTTGAATCAAAATTGTCCTTTGCCAGTTGCAAAAGCTGAAATCTCTTCCAAGTGCCCCACTCTGGACTCCCTGCTGATGGACCCTTCTTTCATATGTAGCAATTCTGGTTATCATTTGATTTCACCTAGAATGGAACGAATTCTAAATGGTTGTATGTATATGTGGTATTCTCTTGTATTGTCAAGTGAAAAGAATTGTAGAATTACTTTTACGATATAGTCAGTGGTAGAGAGATGGGTATTTCCTGTTTGAAACTTAAAGCCATTTTATGATACTGAAAATTTAATGAAAACAAATAGCTTTTGTTTTGATAAGAAACTGCCATGATTTTCTGAATTGTTTCCTCTGTATCGAATTCATTATTCATTTCCTTTAAAAAATTTTTCATTCACCTTTAATACTTTGGGAAATATTTAATATTGAATGGCAAGAAAATCTTAGAGGTTTTATCACCCACTGTGCGATTGAATCTCTCTAAAATGGATGCATAAAGCTCTCTGAAGAAACTGGTCAGTTGAATTACTTGTCAGAACTGTTTGAAAACTAGCACGGGAGCAGAATAGCCTATATTCTAGTGGTAGTAGAATTCCACTCAATCTGCTTCTTTACTACTATATGCCCCCCAAAATCTGGAATAATATTTGCCAAAGAGACTGGTAGTCAACTCTGAGGGTGGGATTCTGGGGAATTTTCAGTCCTCTGTAGTGTGAGACTTATAGCAAGCATGTGCTATTTTTAAAATCGGGGGAGAATAAAGATTAAAACAAAGTATTTTAAGATTGAATTTTACAAAACTGAATTGTGGTATTTAACTGAACTTAGAAATCCTGATGGCGTGACTTCCACACACCTGCTGGCTGTGGTGCGGTGGAAAGCCTGCTCGGGAATATAAAGGTAACCCCAGATTTCTCCGGGCACCTTTCTGTGTTTGGGTACAGATGAGGCCACACAACATTAGTACTCAGTATGTGTGAGTAACTCAACTGAGTTTCTGCTCAGAAGTTCCCTAGTTATTTCTGAGAATACTTAAAGGTATCCTAACAAAAGGTCTTCTGTCAAA
Source organism: Ailuropoda melanoleuca (assembly GCF_002007445.2). Classification (NCBI taxonomy): domain Eukaryota; kingdom Metazoa; phylum Chordata; class Mammalia; order Carnivora; family Ursidae; genus Ailuropoda; species Ailuropoda melanoleuca. The sequence goes on from NC_048218.1 coordinate 11,991,475, forward strand.
CCAACTGACTCATTTACAGTTTTTTTTTTTTTTTAAAGATTTTATTTATTTATTTGACAGAGATAGAG
>NC_048218.1:11991586-12011159 GCF_002007445.2 Ailuropoda melanoleuca
GGGAGAGGAAGAAGCAGGCTCATAGCAGAGCCTGATGTGGGGCTCGATCCCATAACGCCGGGATCACGCCCTGAGCCAAAGGCAGACGCTTAACCGCTGTGCCACCCAGGCGCCCCACTCATTTACAGTTATTGAGTTATTTTCAATGGATTGGCAATAGCCCCTGATAATTAGAAGTTAGTGCGCCCTCCAGGTCTCGTCTCTCACAGACTTGCAACCAGGTAGAATATGGTGGAGAGAAAGCAGATACTTGTCCCTGCTGGCAACAGGACAGCCATCTTGCCTCGGTAAGCTTGATGCAGTCCCCAGTGTCTGTCCCCTTCGGTGCGTCAGGGACTCATCGCGTGGAAGTTCGTTCAGAGCAGACGGGCGAGTATGGGAGCAGCGGGATCTGCTACCGTCCCAGTTGTGTGGCTACTAGTACGCCAGCAGTCATGTCAGGGCTTTTCCAAAGACAGGAAGAGCTCATACTTTTGCTCTGCTCATACTGGGGCAGGATTTCTAGTCAATCCATGCATCTTGTACACGACTCATTTCACCAATGAAAAATCATTTCTAATACCCACAATGCTGACTAAGCCCCGGTTGTGGGTCGGGAGATAAGCCTCGCTCAGGTGCTTTCGGCTACCTCTAGTGTGGGCCTTCGGTTAGCTGTGCCCAGAGTTGTGTCTCCTGTTAAGCCGTCCTTCAGATGAAGCTAGCTGACCAGTCCTGGGTGCAGATGGAAAGCTCACGTGTGTNATGCTGACTAAGCCCCGGTTGTGGGTCGGGAGATAAGCCTCGCTCAGGTGCTTTCGGCTACCTCTAGTGTGGGCCTTCGGTTAGCTGTGCCCAGAGTTGTGTCTCCTGTTAAGCCGTCCTTCAGATGAAGCTAGCTGACCAGTCCTGGGTGCAGATGGAAAGCTTACGTGTGTTTGTGTCACATGCTACTCACCGGAGTACCTGAAAGAAAATCCCAGGGTATAGTTGGGTTTCATAAGGCAGAATCTGCATGTTTGGCCTCTGCCCATGATGTCACTGAGGAACGTTCTTGTCCCCGCCATAGAGAGAGATCCCGAGGCTCGCAAACTCCTCACCCTGAGGCCTCCAAGTGGGACTGCTTTGTCCTCCCTGCGTGCTGCTCTGTGACACCTGCCGGAGGAGGGGGTCTCCCCCATTCCGGGCTAGCCTCTCCTGGGCCACCTGTTGCCCCAAAGCCTGGGAGGCCTGGCTTTTCTGGCTCTGCATGAGGTCTCATCAGAATGCTACTTTAAAAACTCATTCTGTATATCCACATCCTAAAACCTACAAGACTTGAAGCAATGGGTTCTTGTTTCTGTTCCTTGTAACTGAAAAACAGGTGCTCTCGTTTCTGGTTGCCAAGTTCTGGTAAAGCACTGCTTGTGAGCAGGAATTATGGTGCTGAAGCAAGAAACGGACATTCCAGCCCAAATTGCATAAGACCCAGCAAAGAGCCTTCAGGCAGATCTACCCGGAAATTTTTCCTTCAGCCATCCCCTTAAAGTGCACTCCCCAGTTCTTTAGGGAGAAGCTATGGAAACTGATGCCAGAACCTATTACATGGCCTTTCTAGACTCTTCTAATTATGTATAGAACATTATAGAGTTTCGTGCCAGAGTGTGGGTTCTGTCGTTCTCAGCAAATTCTCCCACGTGTTTGTAAATTTCCAAGCTTAAGAGCCCACTGAGGTCATTGTTCGGTGTAGCATCAACGCCCAGATGGAATGCACCCCACCTGGATGATTCTAGTCAAGCTCTGGACATTTAAAATGGGCAAAATCAGGAGAGTGTCTCCTTGCAGAGCTGGGTCTAGGCATTCAGTGGGAAATTCGTGAACAAAGAAGCTGTGAGTGAGACTTCCTTCAGCTTGTTTTTGAGGAATGGTCTCAGGAAGCAGAAATCGTGGGTCAGGATCCCAGTTTAACTGCTTTCTTCTGCCATGTGACCTTGAGCAAATTATTTAATCATTTTTGAGCCTTTGTTTTCTCATCTGTAAAATGAGGATATAATAACCTTCCCTTGAATCACAGATTATTAGATTAGATAATGCTTTTGAGAGTACTTTGAAAACAGTAAAGCGTCACAAAAATCAAATGACAGTGATTTATTAGCCTTGTTTAAAATAGAGTGGATCTGATTCCTCTCCTACCTACTATACCCATAAGATTCTAGGAATGTAAAGGGAGAAACCTGAAACACCATAATAAAAATATAGTATTACCATTTATTGATTTTACTTCTTTCTCCAAATATAACTTATGAACATTGTAGAAATTTTGAAAAATAGAAGAATGGCACAAAGAAGAAAATTAAGCACATAATCTCACAACTAAAAGAATTACTCACTTTTCGGGGTCTGTCTTTGTAGTCATTTTTATATGCAAATTGGGAACCATACCGAACATACTGTTTTCACTTAAACTACTTCATAACTGTTTCTGCTTGTTAAATATCTTTTATAACCTGATTTTTAGTGACTACGTATTTTTAAGGAAACATTTATTTTAAAACCTGTTTCAGTGTCATCATATGGTATGGAATTCACACTTAGAGTGGCTTAACAACTCAGTTTGCTTGTCAGATGAGAGGGAAGGCGTGAGAGAAACCTTAAACCGGTTACCTCTGTCTGGCTTCAGGGCGTGCAGGAGCTGAGAGCCAGCTGTTACATTGTCAGGAATTTTGTGAGTTNGGGAGAGGAAGAAGCAGGCTCATAGCAGAGCCTGATGTGGGGCTCGATCCCATAACGCCGGGATCACGCCCTGAGCCAAAGGCAGACGCTTAACCGCTGTGCCACCCAGGCGCCCCACTCATTTACAGTTATTGAGTTATTTTCAATGGATTGGCAATAGCCCCTGATAATTAGAAGTTAGTGCGCCCTCCAGGTCTCGTCTCTCACAGACTTGCAACCAGGTAGAATATGGTGGAGAGAAAGCAGATACTTGTCCCTGCTGGCAACAGGACAGCCATCTTGCCTCGGTAAGCTTGATGCAGTCCCCAGTGTCTGTCCCCTTCGGTGCGTCAGGGACTCATCGCGTGGAAGTTCGTTCAGAGCAGACGGGCGAGTATGGGAGCAGCGGGATCTGCTACCGTCCCAGTTGTGTGGCTACTAGTACGCCAGCAGTCATGTCAGGGCTTTTCCAAAGACAGGAAGAGCTCATACTTTTGCTCTGCTCATACTGGGGCAGGATTTCTAGTCAATCCATGCATCTTGTACACGACTCATTTCACCAATGAAAAATCATTTCTAATACCCACAATGCTGACTAAGCCCCGGTTGTGGGTCGGGAGATAAGCCTCGCTCAGGTGCTTTCGGCTACCTCTAGTGTGGGCCTTCGGTTAGCTGTGCCCAGAGTTGTGTCTCCTGTTAAGCCGTCCTTCAGATGAAGCTAGCTGACCAGTCCTGGGTGCAGATGGAAAGCTCACGTGTGTTTGTGTCACATGCTACTCACCGGAGTACCTGAAAGAAAATCCCAGGGTATAGTTGGGTTTCATAAGGCAGAGTCTGCATATTTGGCCTCTGCCCATGATGTCACTGAGGAATGTTCTTGTCCCCGCCATAGAGAGAGATCCCGAGGCTCGCAAACTCCTCACCCTGAGGCCTCCAAGTGGGACTGCTTTGTCCTCCCTGCGTGCTGCTCTGTGACACCTGCCGGAGGAGGGGGTCTCCCCCATTCCGGGCTAGCCTCTCCTGGGCCACCTGTTGCCCCAAAGCCTGGGAGGCCTGGCTTTTCTGGCTCTGCATGAGGTCTCATCAGAATGCTACTTTAAAAACTCATTCTGTATATCCACATCCTAAAACCTACAAGACTTGAAGCAATGGGTTCTTGTTTCTGTTCCTTGTAACTGAAAAACAGGTGCTCTCGTTTCTGGTTGCCAAGTTCTGGTGAAGCACTGCTTGTGAGCAGGAATTATGGTGCTGAAGCAAGAAACGGACATTCCAGCCCAAATTGCATAAGACCCAGCAGAGAGCCTTCAGGCAGATCTACCCGGAAATTTTTCCTTCAGCCATCCCCTTAAAGTGCACTCCCCAGTTCTTTAGGGAGAAGCTATGGAAACTGATGCCAGAACCTATTACATGGCCTTTCTAGACTCTTCTAATTATGTATAGAACATTATAGAGTTTCGTGCCAGAGTGTGGGTTCTGTCGTTCTCAGCAAATTCTCCCACGTGTTTGTAAATTTCCAAGCTTAAGAGCCCACTGAGGTCATTGTTCGGTGTAGCATCAACGCCCAGATGGAATGCACCCCACCTGGATGATTCTAGTCAAGCTCTGGACATTTAAAATGGGCAAAATCAGGAGAGTGTCTCCTTGCAGAGCTGGGTCTAGGCATTCAGTGGGAAATTCGTGAACAAAGAAGCTGTGAGTGAGACTTCCTTCAGCTTGTTTTTGAGGAATGGTCTCAGGAAGCAGAAATCGTGGGTCAGGATCCCAGTTTAACTGCTTTCTTCCGCCATGTGACCTTGAGCAAATTATTTAATCATTTTTGAGCCTTTGTTTTCTCATCTGTAAAATGAGGATATAATAACCTTCCCTTGAATCACAGATTATTAGATTAGATAATGCTTTTGAGAGTACTTTGAAAACAGTAAAGCGTCACAAAAATCAAATGACAGTGATTTATTAGCCTTGTTTAAAATAGAGTGGATCTGATTCCTCTCCTACCTACTATACCCATAAGATTCTAGGAATGTAAAGGGAGAAACCTGAAACACCATAATAAAAATATAGTATTACCATTTATTGATTTTACTTCTTTCTCCAAATATAACTTATGAACATTGTAGAAATTTTGAAAAATAGAAGAATGGCACAAAGAAGAAAATTAAGCACATAATCTCACAACTAAAAGAATTACTCACTTTTCGGGGTCTGTCTTTGTAGTCATTTTTATATGCAGATTGGGAACCATACCGGACATACTGTTTTCACTTAAACTACTTCATAACTGTTTCTGCTTGTTAAATATCTTTTATAACCTGATTTTTAGTGACTACGTATTTTTAAGGAAACATTTATTTTAAAACCTGTTTCAGTGTCATCATATGGTATGGAATTCACACTTAGAGTGGCTTAACAACTCAGTTTGCTTGTCAGATGAGAGGGAAGGCGTGAGAGAAACCTTAAACCGGTTACCTCTGTCTGGCTTCAGGGCGTGCAGGAGCTGAGAGCCAGCTGTTACATTGTCAGGAATTTTGTGAGTTGGTTGTTCAACTGTTAGTGGCTTCAACTCGGCCATGGTTGGGAGTGTTTATGCCAGAAAAATCAGCACGTGCTAAAGAACCTGAAAGACACCCTTCCCCTCTCAGCTGGTTTCCTAGGACATTACTGTGTTTTCTGAATCTCCCTCCATACTGTTTGACTTAAAGTTTAAGGGAAAGAAAATGATTTCTCTTTTCATCACCCAGCAGACTCCAGCCTAACATCTTTTCATTTAATAAATCTAAAATGACACATTGTATCTTAAGACTTCAGTGATTACAGCCACAGTGATTCTTCGTTTGGAGAAAAAGCAGAGGTACCTGGAAGCTAATACTTGGAATTTTGTATAGGTAGTCGATGTTATTTATATGTCTTTTTTTTGTTCTTCCTGAATAAGACAAACAGGTGGGCGGTTGCACGCCTGTGAGCAAGCAGGGAAAGCTCGTTTGCAATCGCTTTGAACTGCAGGGAGATCATTTATTCTTTGATCTACCCCAGACTGGTTTTGGGTACTAATCATTAATTTTGCTTAATAAGAGCTGAGTCCTACCTGTCTGGCGGGGGTTTACCTAGACAGGTGATCACGGTGGCATGCAGTCAAGGTCAGTTTCTAACCGTAGTCTCTTCAGAATGTGTACACTTGGCTGAATTCTGGTGATAATAACTAGATGGCCATGTGAAGTGAGGGGTCAGAGCAGTGACATCCCATATGTGATTTGAACTAGAACTAGCCTCATTTCATTCAAGTCAGCTCCGATCGACTTCTGCTAGCTTGACAAAATTAAATTAAGCCTAACTTTCCCCCCCTAAACAATTACCATCATGGTTTTAGATACCCTCCATCTGACTTTAAGGCAGAGAGACGGACAACGTCCCCTCGAGGGCCTTTTCAGCCTCCTAACTCATGAGAGCCTAAAAGGGAAATGAGAAACAATTCAAAGAGGGGAAATGAGAATCCCCGAGCTGGCTTTGCAGGCTTGAGTTCTCTTCTCCACGCACGCTGTCACCTTCACGTGTCTCCCCCTGACCGCCGTACCCTTACCAGGAGCCGTGGGCTTAGAATTTCAGAGGCTACCAGAAAGTAACAAATTCTGGAAAAGTAGGGCACATGTTTGATTGAGTAGCATTTTCCAAATCAAATATAGGAGTAGGTCACCATTTTGAAGAGAAATGTTCTGAAGCCTTCAAAGGATTTTCCCTGAACGGAACAGACAGACAGCTGCTTTTCCCTCCTTAGCAGCTTCCCTGGGGGCTGACTTCTGCTCCTTGGTCGCAAGCACTTAATGATCATTGCCTACGTACCAAGTGCTGTGCTGGGAGCTGGGAGCTCACCTGCTTCTCACAAAAACCCTCTGGCATAGGAATCCTTCCTCCCATTTTATAGATGCGGAAACCGAGGCTCAGGGAAGTTAAATCTTGGCCCGAATTCCCAGGACTCTGTTGTGCATTGCTGCCTCCCCGCTCAGTCCCGAGCTGCAGTTGAGATGCCTCCTTGGTTCTTAGCAGTCAAATGTGTAAGGGAAGGAGAGTCACCTCCTGGAGTGTTAGCAGCCTTAGTGTCTGGAAGGGCTTATAAGTCATGAACGATGCCCTTTTCTATAAAACAAGCTAATTGAGCCCCTTTGTGGCGACTTCCTTCCACTCCCTTGAGATTCTCTACCTTGAGATTCGCCTGCGGGCCTGGGGCAAGCTCTCCCTCTCCTGCCGTCTCGGATCTCCCTCTCCCCCTCGGACCAGCTCCTTTGTGTCATTTCTTCTACTTTATTGCACTTAACCACCCCGGACATCAGATTGGACGTTTGTCCGTTCGTCCATCGTCTTTCTGTCGTAGGGTTATCCCCACAAGGGCAGGCAGAGGTTTCTGTCCTGTGGCCCATGATGGAAGGGAGGCCGCCACACAGTATGTGCTCAGTGAGCACCCAGTGGGGTGAATATCCCTGCATCACCCACCTATTTCCTCACATCTCCAGACACTGTCCACTCTGTGGACTCCACTCTTGCCCTGTAAGGGGCGTTGTGTGACCAATGTCGGTGATCACGGCTGGTCATCGTGGAGAGGGTATGGAGACTTCCTTATGACTGCTTTTGTGTATGTTCGCAAGTTTTGGTCAAACCCAAACACCAGTGCGCTCTCATGCTCTATCTTTAAGGGCATCTGAGCTGCCCTCCTACCCTCTCCACTTACCACCCTTCCCAGCTTCCTCCCTTCTCCTCCCTCTCCTCCTTCTCTCTCCAGTCTTTCTTGGACATGTCCCACTCTGCCATGACTTCAGGGACCATCCCGAGTCTCTTAAGTCCCACAGTCTTGACGGTCTCCGTCAGGCCCTGGTTCTGAATTCCTGGCGAACTGCAGAGTNCGGTCTCCGTCAGGCCCTGCTTCTGAATTCCTAGCGAACTGCAGAGGCCCCCAGGTGCCCTCCATATGACATGGTCCTTCCTCTTGTGCCCTGGACCTGAAACCCTGGTCACATGAACCCCACCTTCACCCCACTGTCCTGTCTGCTAGCCTTTCCCAAAGCCATTTGTCCCCGCCCATTTTTGTCTTAGGCTTCATTATCACTTAAACTATTGTTTAGTTGGTCTTCATGCTGTAATCCCCTACCCCCTGATCCAATGAACACGCCATTGTCCAAAGTGTCTTCCCATCCCCGGCATTACCCCACAGTGCACAGAATACAGGTCTCTTAATCTGAGACTCCAGCCTCTTGGCCTGGCTCTGGATGACTTCCAGGCTCTATCTCCCATTTTTCTTACCTGGGACTCTGAGCTTTTGCCAGGCAGAACACTCTGTGTCTCACATATGCCATTTAAAAAAATATCTACAGTTTTAACTTGTCCTTCAAGGTCCTGCTGGGATGTTACTTCCTCCAGGAAGCCCTTGTTGATTTCTCTCGGAAGTAATTTCTCCCACTTTGTCATTCCTAAATTACTTCAGGATGTTTTTCTGGCCTCCTTTGATTTCATACTGTAGTTATGTGGGAAACTTTCTAGCAAGCCTAACTTGTTTTTTTTTTCCCCAGAGGACCAACAGGTTGTGGGGCCTCATATGCTGGAGGCAATTAATAATTGTTAAATGAAGAGAGAATTTTCATCCCCTGTCTACTTAGTACAATTGTGATGGTAAATGGAAAAATCTGAAAAGAAAAACAAAACTAAGCTGAGAAAATGCTTATGCCAAAGCATTCTAAATTGCTTTCAATATTTCAGAATTGACATATAAGAATAAAGAGAAACTGGGCACCTGGGTGGCTCAGTCAGTTAAGCATCTGCTTTCAGCTCAGGTCACGATCTCAGGGTCCTGGGATCCAACCCTGTGTTGGGCTCCCTGCTCAGCGGGGAGTCTGCTTCTCCCTCTCCCTTTGCCCCTTCCCCTGCTTGTGCTCTCTCTTTCTCTCTCAAATAAATAAAATCTCTTAAAAAAAAAAAAAGAATAAAAAGAAGCTATCCCAAAATGCAGTGGTGGGGTGGGGTTAGAACTCCCTGTTAACCATGTAAATAGGAATTCAAGGGGAAATTACCCAATTGAACTCATTTACATGTGTAATTACCCACCTGTGATCATTCTGTCTTATCTACTCCCTCTTTCTCCTCCCACATCAAAGTTAAAAATACTTTGTATCAAACATTTTCTTCCTAACCTAATACAATGAATTCTTGGAATTGGGTGTGTGTGTGAAGGCAGCCCTACTGCTTGAAACAACACGCAGACTCACGGTGTCCCCACCGGCGCAGGCGGTGTGGGTCGGTAAGCCTCGCACACAGCCCTCATAAGCCGCCTTCCCAAGTGTGGTGCACGAGCGGAGACTTGGAAGTCGCTGGAAGCATCCCTCCAGGGATGTTGGGTGATCAGGAAAGCCCCGAAAGAAAACCGGGCAGGCTTGGTCCTAGGGCGGCCTGAGAGGGTTGCTTTCTCGGTAAGACAGGAAGGTGGGGGGTGGGTGGGCTTTGCCTCAGGACACTTTTCTGGGGGGTGGGGTGAAGGATAACCATGGAACTGGGGCAGACAGGCCCTTGAGGCAGAGGCAAAAGGAAAATGGTCATCCAGGTGTGTGGGTATCTGGGGCGGTAGGGAGTTCGCACCCCGGATGGGGGGTGCTCTCCAGGGGCCTGTGGTCCCTGCAGCGAAGGAATGAAGGAATCGGATGGCTCAGCCCGGGCCCACCGGAGGGCAGGGCCTTCTTTCCACTCCCTGGAGACTCACAGCGGGGAGCTCATTAGTCTGCCCTGCCCCAGAACCCCAGTTCAACGATAACCCCCGGAGGGGGGCTCCCCAAGCATGTTCGGATTCAAGATGCGCTGGTTTAGAGGACAGTGACGAAAACAGCTCGTTAGTGGTGTTTTGTCACGATTATTCAGTTCTCTGAATCCCATCGTTTTCCCACCCTATTGAAGTAGGTTCTTACGACTGTTCCCTAATGCGNAGTGGTGTTTTGTCACGATTATTCAGTTCTCTGAATCCCATCGTTTTCCCACCCTATTGAAGTAGGTTCTTAGACTGTCCTGCTGGAGTCGGACTGTTCCCTAATCCTNCCCACCCTATTGAAGTAGGTTCTTACGACTGTTCCCTAATGCGACCACTAGGGGGCGCATTTTACCACAAATACTCATCGTGTCGGGCTCGCGAGCAGCCGCGGCGGCTGAGCGGCGGCAGGGGGCCCCTTCGCCAGGTGGGTTGCCTCATCTCGACCTGGGGTTTATCCCTCTCCTAACCGAGCTCCTTAATTAAAATCACATTCCAGGCCCCCCGCGAACCCCCACCAGATTGCCAACAACTCCCGTTACTCAGTAGTCATGCCTGAAATTGTCTACACCTACCTTCCCACGAGCATTTCCCCCAAGAGACTTGAGTTTTACACGGAGAAGTTAATTATGTTTTCTCTTGCAGTCACTTCTGGAGTTTCCATGACTCAGGTTCATTACTAAACCCCCTCCCCCGATGCTTTCCCAGTCCTTAATGGGGTGTTTCCCAGAGCCCTTTGGAATTGCCAAGCGAGAGGAGTCGGCCTCCGGAAAAGCACATTTCTGGTCACCTGGCTGATCTGACTCACAGGACTTCCCGGGAATCCTAGGCTCCATTCATGCCATTCATTCCTCTGGAAACAAGAAGGAACACTATTCTCTCTTTATGGGATGAGGCAACAAAAGCATTTTTAAAAAAAAGATTTTATTTATTTATTCGACAGAGATAGAGACAGCCAGCGAGAGAGGGAGCACAAGCAGGGGAAGTGGGAGAGGAAGAAGCAGGCTCCCATCAGAGGAGCCTGATGTGGGGCTCGATCCCAGAACGCCGGGATCACTCCCTGAGCCGAAAGGCAGATGCCCAACGACTGCGCCACCCAGGTGCCCCAACAAAAGCATTTTATTCAGATGAATACATTTTCCAAAACCTTAAAGTAAATTCGGACAATCCCATTTGAAATCAGATTGGAAACAAGTGTTTAGGTGTGTGTATACGCGAGCATTACATTATTTCACCCACAGAGGGTAGCCCAGGCAAAGAGGGGCTGTGAGCTCGGCCCAGACTGGGGAGCCTGGGGCAGGGGCGGGGGTGGGGGTCTGGGTCCTGCCACGCCTCAGACTAGCAGAGCAAGTCTTGTCCTGGGCTCTGTCTCCTAGCCTTGGTTTCCCCACAAGGAGGAATGGACTAGAATGATTGATCAGGCTCTTCCTTTCATTAATCTAGTAAAAGCGATCAGAAGTGTTTTGTTGTCCTAATTAAGCTTTGACGTGAAATGGCAAACATGATCCGTGGCTGGCAGATCAGACAAATCATCTGGAATCAGATAGACATTGACAATACTCTCCCTTTCGGAGAACCGAGACCACAGTGGAAGCACCACCCACATTTTCTGCTGCTGCTTAGTCGTCCGTGGGCGGCTGGCAGGTGGCGGGTCTTGAAGATATTCTTGAAGCAGCCCATGGAATTCTGAATAGAATTAACACACGGGCACGCGAGCACTTTATTTAACAGCAGCTTCTCTGGTCACCACCATTTCATTAAGAAGATTAATCCTTTTGTTTTTTTTATTCAGGCTCCACACCCAGCGTGGAGCTCAACACAGGCCTTGAACTCACGACGCTGAGATCAAGACCTGAGCTGAGACCAAGTGTCCGATGCTCAACCCACTAAGCCACCCAGGCGCTCCAAGAATATTAATCTTTAAAATACAATAGTGAGTCCTCTTGTCATGGCTTGAGTCACTTTCCGTGAAAAAGATGTATGCCCTGCTGTGGTCATTTTACTTTTGCCCATTCTGTCTCCCCTCCAGCCCCCATCACTGTATCCCCTTAGCAAAGCCATAACCAACCAGAACCGAAATTAGTCAGGGCTGGATGTCAGCCACAGAGCAGGCCGAGCAGAAAACCCCGTGATGCCAGCCCACCCTGCAGTTTCCAAGGCAACCCCTTCAGTCTCTCTCCCCAGGCTGGAGGGGCGCCTGGGAGAGTCTATCCTGACGTGGCTCTGAAGAGAACCAGCACGGGGCGAAAGGATCCGTGAATGAGGACTCTGGTTCCAGTCCTGTTTTTGATTTTCCAAGGGAAGGCTAAGCCTGACTCCCATTTATTTGCTCCAGTTCTGAAACGAGGATTTGAATGTGAATTTGAACTGTGCCGGGGTGGGCCCTGGAGAGCATTTTTAAAATATACACAACGACCTTTCAATGATGAAGAAGTAACAGAGTCAGAATTCTCATAGGAAAAAGAAATAATTTTTGTCGCTACGTGAGGGGAAGGATGACAGGAGCCAAGACGCGGGTAAAGGGCTAGGGGTGGCCCCAACCAGAGCAGCTCCCTTCTTGCACTGTTTTCCCCATTGTTAGTGAGACTGTACAATTTATTGTCCAAACCAGGGCGCGTTAGAGAGGGACGGGGTCGGGGGGAGATTTCACCATGAAGCCGGGATGACAGGCACAAACCATCCGAGGCAAGCCAGCACATGTCACCCTACCTTGTGGGCTGCGCGGTGAGAAGTCCTTGGAACAAAGATGCCCTTAGCCCGCGGAGATGGAAAATCACCAGACTCCAGCCATCAGGATTCCTGGTCATCTGATGAGATCAGTCAGGTGGGAACAGAACAGGCGAGGGGAGAAAGGTGGGAGGGTTTGGACAACAGTTGGGAGAAATGCGACAGGGAGTCAAACAGAAGTGAACAAAAAGGACATTGACGTGGTCTCTGAGGGAGCAGGACTTGGGGGGCCCCGGCCAATGGTGCGGTGACTTTGTCCAGTAAAGAGTAGAGTAATTATGATTTACATTTGAACAGAAATACGTAATGTTTCTGGGGAGAAAAAAGATCCCAACATAATACGTATGAAAACCTTGTTTGTGGTTTATGATGAATCCTGTTTTCCTAAAGAAATTCACTAAGAGTGGGCATCACTAAGCTTATGAAATATGTTCATTATTATCCTAGTAAAGGTAAACTGAGTTCACCACACATAGCAAGCTAATGACAGGAGAAAATACACTGAAAAGGCTGCCCTTTCATAGCAGTAAATAGACCCAGCTTGGGGCGGGGGTGGGGGGCGCCCATGTTTGTTCGTTAACCAGATGAGCTTTCCTGATGAAATGATCTTAAAATGTGAAAAGGTGTGTTCTAGGGGCGCCTTCAGGTGGCTCAGTCGGTTAAGGGTCCGACTCTTGGTTTTAGCTCAGGTCTTGATCTCAGATCAGGGTCTTGAGTTTGAGCCCCATGCTGGGCTCCATGAGGGGCATGGAGCCTACTTAAAAAAATAAAAATAAAAGGTATGTTTTAGTCCGTTTAGGCTTGTCTGACAAAATACCCCAGACCAGGTGCCTTTTAAACACCAGAAATCAAAGTCTCCCAGTCCTGCAGGCCGGAAGTGAGGCCAGGTTCTGGGGAGGCCCTTCTTCCCGGCTGGGGGTAGCCATTTCCTCCCCGTATCCCCAAGTGGTGGAGAGAAGACAAGGGGCCTCTCTGGGGCCCCTTTTATAAAGGGCATTTATCCCCATCATGAGGGCTGCACTCCACTCTCAGGACCTAATCACCTCCCAAAGTCTCCGCCTCCTGATGCCATCACGGAGGGGGGCGTAGGATTTCAACATGAATTTGGGGAGCCACACAACTTTTGGCCCATTGCAAAGTATTCAATAAATGTATTTTTGCTGTAGAAAAACTAAAAGATATGGGTGACTGAAATGAAGACAAGAAAATCGTCTTGTAATCCAAGCACTCTTCATATTTTAGTATGTATCCTTGCACGTATCCTCGCGCACCGTTTCTTATGCATTTTATTTATACCTATAATTATTTAAATGCTAGCTGTAATAGTAATTATTACTATCATATTATGAACCCTTTTCCACATCAGCAAATGTACTTATAGACCATTGTTTAAATAACTATATAATATTTCACAGTCTTGAATAGCTCATTTACCCAAATTCTTGGCATTAGGTATGAGGCTGTTTCCAGATTTTCTGTATTGCAAACAACAGGGTATTGAACATCGTCTAGCAGAATCTCTGTGCACATATGAGCGACTCTGGAACACGTGACATCAGTGGGCCGTCTGAGACCCGCTAACTCTGGGTTCTACGTGTGATCTGGTTGTGGAATGTACACGCCCCAAGAACAGAAAGAGGGGACATGGGTTCTAGTTCCGGCTCAGACACGTACCCCTGAGGGCACACCTTCCCCTCTCTGTTTTAGTGTTCTCATCTGTGACAAAATTAGACCTTATCAGAGCCACGTGTTCCTTGAACTGGATTACTGTAAGGATTTGATTACTGTAAGAGTAAGTGTGTGCGTGAAAACCCATTTAAAGTCATAAAGTAGTTTACTTATAGTTATAGGGGTTTATTATTTTCTTTTCAAAATGCTATTTTAAAAAATTCTATCACCGCGACTAAAACTACTTCCACTTTTTTGACATTTCTCCAGGAAAACTGATTTTGATGAACCAGCCCACAAGCATTGCGTCCTTTGGAAGTTGTGGCCCCTGAATGAGCGCTTCCAGGGAGAAGCTACTAGAAGCTCAGCCTAATCAGACACCTGCCTGCCTGCATTCCAGATAATGATCACGAACCAAAGGCAGAGGCAGCATGGGCTTTGTAAAGGAAGTAACCTTGGTCTACAGTCTGGGGTTGGGGGGAGGGGAGAGGAGACGTGAGTAGCTCCCTCCCTTGCTCCCTCGCCCTCCCATCAGCCAGGAGGCCGCCCTGAAACTGGAGAGTGATTTGGGGCTGATCCTGTCCAGCCTGAGAGAGACAGAGGCCAGCCCGCTGTCAGAGATAACAGCGGCTGTTGGAAGGGAAGTCTGGGGGAAATATTTTAATCAAGAATCCTGGGAATTCCAGCTCCAGTTGGAGAGGGCCCCACGGGGGCAAGTCGGGAGCATGAATGGAAATTTGCAGCCTNGGCCCCAACCAGAGCAGCTCCCTTCTTGCACTGTTTTCCCCATTGTTAGTGAGACTGTACAATTTATTGTCCAAACCAGGGCGCGTTAGAGAGGGACGGGGTCGGGGGGAGATTTCACCATGAAGCCGGGATGACAGGCACAAACCATCCGAGGCAAGCCAGCACATGTCACCCTACCTTGTGGGCTGCGCGGTGAGAAGTCCTTGGAACAAAGATGCCCTTAGCCCGCGGAGATGGAAAATCACCAGACTCCAGCCATCAGGATTCCTGGTCATCTGATGAGATCAGTCAGGTGGGAACAGAACAGGCGAGGGGAGAAAGGTGGGAGGGTTTGGACAACAGTTGGGAGAAATGCGACAGGGAGTCAAACAGAAGTGAACAAAAAGGACATTGACGTGGTCTCTGAGGGAGCAGGACTTGGGGGGCCCCGGCCAATGGTGCGGTGACTTTGTCCAGT
Source organism: Ailuropoda melanoleuca (assembly GCF_002007445.2). NCBI lineage: Eukaryota > Metazoa > Chordata > Mammalia > Carnivora > Ursidae > Ailuropoda > Ailuropoda melanoleuca. The sequence goes on from NC_048218.1 coordinate 12,006,625, forward strand.
AAAGAGTAGAGTAATTATGATTTACATTTGAACAGAAATACGTAATGTTTCTGGGGAGAAAAAAGATCCCAACATAATACGTATGAAAACCTTGTTTGTGGTTTATGATGAATCCTGTTTTCCTAAAGAAATTCACTAAGAGTGGGCATCACTAAGCTTATGAAATATGTTCATTATTATCCTAGTAAAGGTAAACTGAGTTCACCACACATAGCAAGCTAATGACAGGAGAAAATACACTGAAAAGGCTGCCCTTTCATAGCAGTAAATAGACCCAGCTTGGGGCGGGGGTGGGGGGCGCCCATGTTTGTTCGTTAACCAGATGAGCTTTCCTGATGAAATGATCTTAAAATGTGAAAAGGTGTGTTCTAGGGGCACCTTCAGGTGGCTCAGTCGATTAAGGGTCCGACTCTTGGTTTTAGCTCAGGTCTTGATCTCAGATCAGGGTCTTGAGTTTGAGCCCCATGCTGGGCTCCATGAGGGGCATGGAGCCTACTTAAAAAAATAAAAATAAAAGGTATGTTTTAGTCCGTTTAGGCTTGTCTGACAAAATACCCCAGACCAGGTGCCTTTTAAACACCAGAAATCAAAGTCTCCCAGTCCTGCAGGCCGGAAGTGAGGCCAGGTTCTGGGGAGGCCCTTCTTCCCGGCTGGGGGTAGCCATTTCCTCCCCGTATCCCCAAGTGGTGGAGAGAAGACAAGGGGCCTCTCTGGGGCCCCTTTTATAAAGGGCATTTATCCCCATCATGAGGGCTGCACTCCACTCTCAGGACCTAATCACCTCCCAAAGTCTCCGCCTCCTGATGCCATCACGGAGGGGGGCGTAGGATTTCAACATGAATTTGGGGAGCCACACAACTTTTGGCCCATTGCAAAGTATTCAATAAATGTATTTTTGNGGGGGGCGCCCATGTTTGTTCGTTAACCAGATGAGCTTTCCTGATGAAATGATCTTAAAATGTGAAAAGGTGTGTTCTAGGGGCACCTTCAGGTGGCTCAGTCGATTAAGGGTCCGACTCTTGGTTTTAGCTCAGGTCTTGATCTCAGATCAGGGTCTTGAGTTCNTCTTGAGTTTGAGCCCCATGCTGGGCTCCATGAGGGGCATGGAGCCTACTTAAAAAAATAAAAATAAAAGGTATGTTTTAGTCCGTTTAGGCTTCTCTGACAAAATACCCCAGACCAGGTGCCTTTTAAACACCAGAAATCAAAGTCTCCTAGTCCTGCAGGCCGGAAGTGAGGCCAGGTTCTGGGGAGGCCCTTCTTCCCGGCTGGGGGTAGCTGCTTCCTCCCCATATCCCCAAGTGGTGGAGAGAAGACAAGGGGCCTCTCTGGGGCCCCTTTTATAAAGGGCATTTATCCCCATCATGAGGGCTGCACTCCACTCTCAGGACCTAATCACCTCCCAAAGGCTCCGCCTCCTGATGCCATCACGGAGGGGGGCGTAGGATTTCAACATGAATTTGGGGAGCCACACAACTTTTGGCCCATTGCAAAGTATTCAATAAATGTATTTTTGCTGTAGAAAAACTAAAAGATATGGGTAACTGAAATGAAGACAAGAAAATCGTCTTGTAATCCAAGCACTCTTCATATTTTAGTATGTATCCTTGCACATATCCTCGCGCACCGTTTCTTATGCATTTTATTTATACCTATAATTATTTAAATGCTAGCTGTAATAGTAATTATTACTATCATATTATGAACCCTTTTCCACATCAGCAAATGTACTTATAGACCATTGTTTAAATAACTATATAATATTTCACAGTCTTGAATAGCTCATTTACCCAAATTCTTGGCATTAGGTATGAGGCTGTTTCCAGATTTTCTGTATTGCAAACAACAGGGTATTGAACATCGTCTAGCAGAATCTCTGTGCACATATGAGCGACTCTGGAACACGTGACATCAGTGGGCCGTCTGAGACCCGCTAACTCTGGGTTCTACGTGTGATCTGGTTGTGGAATGTACACGCCCCAAGAACAGAAAGAGGGGACATGGGTTCTAGTTCCGGCTCAGACACGTACCCCTGAGGGCACACCTTCCCCTCTCTGTTTTAGTGTTCTCATCTGTGACAAAATTAGACCTTATCAGAGCCACGTGTTCCTTGAACTGGATTACTGTAAGGATTTGATTACTGTAAGAGTAAGTGTGTGCNTCTAGTTCCGGCTCAGACACGTACCCCTGAGGGCACACCTTCCCCTCTCTGTTTTAGTGTTCTCATCTGTGACAAAATTAGACCTTATCAGAGCACGTGTTCCTTGAACTGGATTACTGTAAGGATTTGATTACTGTAAGGGTAAGTGTGTGTGTGAAAACCCATTTAAAGTCATAAAGTAGTTTACTTATAGTTATAGGGGTTTATTATTTTCTTTTCAAAATGCTATTTTAAAAAATTCTATCACCGCGACTAAAACTACTTCCACTTTTTTGACATTTCTCCAGGAAAACTGATCTTGATGAACCAGCCCACAAGCATTGCGTCCTTTGGAAGTTGTGGCCCCTGAATGAGCGCTTCCAGGGAGAAGCTACTAGAAGCTCAGTCTAATCAGACACCTGCCTGCCTGCATTCCAGATAATGATCACGAACCAAAGGCAGAGGCAGCATGGGCTTTGTAAAGGAAGTAACCTTGGTCTACAGTCTGGGGTTGGGGGGAGGGGAGAGGAGACGTGAGTAGCTCCCTCCCTCGCTCCCTCGCCCTCCCATCAGCCAGGAGGCCGCCCTGAAACTGGAGAGTGATTTGGGGCTGATCCTGTCCAGCCTGAGAGAGACAGAGGCCAGCCCGCTGTCAGAGATAACAGCGGCTGTTGGAAGGGAAGTCTGGGGGAAATATTTTAATCAAGAATCCTGGGAATTCCAGCTCCAGTTGGAGAGGGCCCCACGGGGGCAAGTCGGAGCATGAATGGAAATTTGCAGCCTGAGTTAACCGCAAAGAGACAATCCTATGGCTGGAAACCACGCATGCCTCCCACTTACCTGCCGTTCACCCGCAGGATGGAAAGGCATGGGGGAGAAGTCCGCTCAGCAAACATGAAGGGGTCTAGAGCCTTCTTCCCTCCCTCTGGCCCTCGCCCACAGGCCACGGGTGCGCAACTTTGGTGGGGGGGCACCCTTCACACGGCGTTCTGTGGGCACCTTCTCCAAGGGCTTCTGCTGTGGGGAGGAAGTGTATAATAGTTGCTCATCTCACCCTCCGAAGGGATGAGCCCACAGTAGAGGTCACAGAGGGGCGAGGATCTCCCACCCAGCCCGCCAGCCACTCAGCTTGCAGAAGTTCCACCGTCATTCTCAGGGCCCCTAAAGAAAACAACGATCACTCCCACCCACATAGGAAGATGTCTTGCATAGGGAGGAAACGGTGAACGCCCAAACTGTAAAGACAACATTTTTGAGTTAGTTGAAAGGTGTGTTGTAAAGCTAACATATTTTTGTCCCCTGGAGATGACTCAAAAACACGAGTTCCATGTAGCAGCAGGCCAACTTAAGAGAGGGAGCAGACAAGGAAGGGTATTTCTGGTAGCAGGGGCGCTGGGGCCCAGGGACGGGAGTACCCCCATTCTGATCGAGCGGAGACGGACGAGTGCCAGGCTTCTAGAAGCTCTTTCTTTGCCTAGCTGTAGATATCTCCACTGCAATTATTTTAAGTTCTCCCAGCTATTTTAAAAATGATCTATAATGCCAACCAAATGTAGCAGTACATTTCCCTGGGTCTCCAAACTCTATTGATGAAAACAGGGTAGAAGGGGCACCATATTGATACTTTTATTTTTGTTGCTATTTAAGTGCAAAAAAAGGCTGGTAGGACTGATAAACAGAAAAGGCAAGGTTCTACTATGGACCACAAGCAGAAAAACATGAGTGCTGCTTTTTTTTTTTTTAAATGTTCAGTTAGCCACTGCATAGTACATCGTTAGCTTTTGATATAGTGTTCCACGATTCGTTAGTTCCATATGAAGCCCAGTGCTCATCCCAACACATGCCCTCTAGTGAAAAGAAGGGGCACACGCACCCCAATGTTCATAGCAGCAATGTCCACAAGAGCCACAACTGTGGGAAGAGCCCAGATGTCCATTGACGGGAGAATGGATAAAGAAGATGTGGTTCATATACACAATGGAATATTACTCAGCCATCAGAAAGGATGACTNACACATGCCCTCTAGTGAAAAGAAGGGGCACACGCACCCCAATGTTCATAGCAGCAATGTCCACAAGAGCCAAACTGTGGGAAGAGCCCAGATGTCCATTGACAGGAGAATGGATAAAGAAGATGTGGTTCATATATACAATGGAATATTACTCAGCCATCAGAAAGGATGAACACCCACCATTTGCATCGACATGGATGGAACTGGAGGGAATTATGCTAAGCAAAATAAGTCAAGCAGAGAAAGACAAGTATCAGATGGTTTCACTCATAAGTGGAACAGAAGGAATAGCACTGAGGACCATAGGGGAAGGGAGGGAAATCTGAAGGGGGAGAAGAGCCATGAGAGGCTCTGGACCCTGGGAAACAAACTGAGGGTTTCAG